>NC_134021.1:20955000-21255000 GCF_040712315.1 Castanea sativa | reverse complement strand
TTGTTTAAATATTGATCTATTCATTTCAAAATGGATGGGGATATGATTGTAAAAAGTTTAGCTTTTCTATCTTTTGGGTAAAATTTAATAATTTGAATCTATTAGAATTTGGGATTACTATATTTTTCAATCACAAAATACCTAAGAGTGTGATGAAAATAATATTTCATCTACAAACGCATAACACTCATCACACTCCTAGGTATTATGTGATTAGAAAATGTAGTAATTCCAAATTATAATGGATTCAAATTATTAATTTTACCCAAAAAATAGAAGAATATCTGAGCACGTGCGTGAGAGGCTAGTATATATATAATTGCATATTTGGATAATGTATTTATTTTATTTAATTAATTAGTACTAAAATCATAAAGGAACTATCAAAAGAAGAGTCCAGAGACTCTAATATGTTTAAAATTCCCTTGTGGCTTGGAAGCATTACAACATAATGCAGACCCTAACTAGGATGTCAGGAATATTGGGTTAACAGTAGGTTGATCTTGGGTTTATAAGTAATTATAAAGAACTCCAATTGTAACTTACCTAGTCTCTTGAGGGGACTAGTATTTTCTTCTATAGAAAAATCTGATTTTACCTTCACCATGATCCAATCTGCACGTTGAGAGTTTTCTCTCAACAAAATTTGGTATTTTTTTAATCACAATTAATCTGCTCAAGAGTGGATTCTTTCTTTCTTTTTTTTTTTCCTCAAAAATTTATCCATAATCCATAATCACAAAGGTATTGGAATTGGATTTTTTTTTTCACCATCAACATATTTCGATGACAATACTAAAAAAAAAAAGTCCCTTTCGGCTTTAATATCTTTAAAAAGTACCCATTCTTTTGATCGCTTAGAGCACTTGTAGCAGTGGAGCTAAATAGCTATATAGTTATTTTAGCTCCACCAAGATACAAAAAACCACCATCCAGCAGTGGAGCTATAGTTATTTTTTTTTAGCTTCATTGTTACATTGCACATTTATAGATAGACGTGCACTGTAGCTGAGAGCTAATTTTTTTTTTTTTTTTTTAATTCCAATCGGGGATTAAAATAATAAAACTTGCTTTTTTTTTTTTTTTTTTTTTTTCACACCGTGCCTCTCTCTCTCATTCACTCTCAGACCCACGGGTAGAGCGATGAGATCGAAGCCGAGAGAGAGATGTAGCGTAATCGGAAACCAAAGCATCGGCGAGGAGGTTGACAGTGTGAGCAGCATTGATGCGTGGGTTTGTCTCCAATTTGTGTTGGGTTTTTTCTCTGGTTGGTGATTTTGTTTCGTCTGGATTGAGGAGAAAGATTGAGGATTTGGGTTTTTGTTTTGTTTTTTATTTTTGGTTTTTGTTTTTGTTTTTTGTTTTTTGTTTTTTGTTTTTTGTTTTTTTTTTCTTGCTGTGGACTACTGCTGGTGGTGGTGGTGGTGGTGGTGGTGGTTGTGGATGTTTGTGTTGTGTTGGGTGTGGGTTGCTATATTTGGCTACTAAGAAACTCTAAGAAAATATGGGAAGTTTGCGTAGATATATTATTTTATTATAGTGGATATATTATTTTATTGTAGTAGATATATTATTTTATTGTGTTGAAAGCTAAAATAGATCTAATGCTACAACATGTTTTGTAAAATGAATAAGTAAAATAGATAAAATAACTTTTTGGATGCTGTGGATGCACTTACTCATATTTCTAGTTTGGGCTGTGCAGCAAACGGGTTTCGTCAATCCGGTACAGTTTTGGCACTAAGAAGAAAGTTCACAGAACCAGGGCCAACGGAGTTTGAAAAATATGAATTGTATGATTTCCTCGAGAAAAAAAATAAAAAAAAGTCTTTTAATGAATAATGGGTCAACCTTAGCTTGGACCTAAAGTAAGTGGGCCGTGCTTGAGGTAAGTGTGGGGTGTCTGGCAATGAGCGAATTGTGGTTTTCCACTTTTCTTTTAGGTTTAGAATGGGCTGGGCAGTTGGGCTCGCCCTGTGTTGCGAAACTTTGTCCATGCATTTCTAATTTTCTACCCAAAAAAAAAAAAAAAAAAAAAAAAATTCTGTCTGTCTTTTATCCAAAAACTAAAAGGCAAAGCTAAAAAAAAATCTGAAGTCCCCACTCAATGAAATTATCAATTGTCATAAGAATTTTGGTTTAATTCGCAATCGCTTTTTTTTATTTTTTATTTATTTAAGGTGAAAGACAAGAATTGTAATATAGTAATTCTACAGTTAAGTCAGTAATCTTGTAATTTAGTGGTACTTCTATATTGACTTATTGAGTAGTGATAGTTTTACCCTGAAGTCAAAAAGTGATTGTTTTTAATTTCTAACCAAATTTAAAGTGATTACTTTTAGTCATTTTAGGATGATGACATGCAATTTTTAAATTAAAAGTGATCACTTTTAAATTTAACGGCTAAAATCACTTATGAATCGAAGGACCAAAAATATATTTAAGCTCAGTAAAATAATGATAATAATAGTTGATGATGCAAGGAAAATCAGTAGGCTGGATGCTCTGGATTTGAAAGGACCACTCGCTCTCTAATAGCCTGAAAAACAAAGGAAAACGATCAAAGGTGACCGGGATCGCCGGCCAAGAACCCTCCGATGGTAAAGTCAGTTTTCTCTCTATATCTTTGGAGTTCCAATTTCTTGGGAAAATGTTTAACGTACCTTCCATTAGTCTGAATGGCTGTTTATATAGTGTCCTGGGGGCAGTTATTGAAATAGTAACCTCTCCCGGATTTCAGGAGGTCCGGGGTTCTTGGATAACTCCCATAACCACCTGATAGTTGCATTTTCTCACACAACGGTCATCGGAAGTTATGCATGTATTACGGAATGGTGAAGTGTATTTTAGTAATCCAAGTGTACGTTTTCGTCCAGGGGTCCTCGTGTGGACGAGTCTAGTCAGGACGAGGTGGTCGTCTTCTCAGGACGAGAGACGTGGGTTCGACTTTGTCCATGGACGGCTATGGCGTTAGCTCCCGTCTTGATGCTTTCATCTGGACGGCTGATGGTGTGGATGACCGTGGATGATCTGGAGTACTTCATTCCTCATCAGTTGCCCTTTGTCCAGGGGTCATGCAGTGTATCACCAGATTTTAGGATGAGTTTTTTTTTTTTTTTTTTCCGTACCATGTGTCATACTTTCTTCGGTGGTTGGTCGCGTCGATTCATTCCTTCAAGGCAGGCGCCACGTGTTGTTTTTTCATTGTTCTTGTCGTTGTGGATATTGAGACTTTTCTACCTATAAATAGTGGTTTCCCTCTCGTGCCCCTCTCACTTTTTCAGATTTTCTGTTTTGACATCCTCGTCCATCGCCTCGTCTAGGAGTATTCTCAGTGTCCTTAGTGTCTTCTGTCTAGAGCCAAGTATTCTCTTTACTTCAACTCTCAAACTTTCATTTTTAAGTGTTAGGACGTCCTAAATGGCTTCCTGTTCGTCTAGCGACAGCGTAGTCAAAGCCATAGATGAGTATCACGACTCTTCTAGTTATGATACTTCCAGTAACAATAGCAGTAGTAGTGGTCACACAACAGAGGAATATACCTCTGGCGTCCCAGGAATTCCCATCGAGACCTTACAAGAAAATGTTAGGACGACGGCAGCTTCTGGGGCTGACACCTCGACGAGTTTCCCGCCGTCCTCCCCTTTGGACGAAGAGGAAACTGTATATAGTTGTGCTATAGAGGTTCCTTCTAGGACGGACAAGAGGAGGTTAGATGCTCTTAGGAGTTGGTTCCAAATTCCTGACGACCTAAACCCTAGGTTAGCTGTCCAAGGTGAATGGTGTTGCCAGCCTCGTTTTGGAATAGGCGTTTACAAAGCTTACTTGTTAGGGGGGCTCAGACTTCCTTTGAATGCCTTTGCTAGGGAATTACTCACTAGGTTAGGCTTGGGAGTGTGTCAGCTTAACCCCAAAACATGGAGACTAATTGTCTCTATGTAAGTCTTATGGAGGGAGGTATTTGACGGGAACCGTCCTATCACCGTTGACGAGTTCTTGTACTGTTATAAACCCTCCGAGATAAGTCAATCTCTAGGCTTCTATCAGTTTACAGCTAGGGGCAATGACTGTAGATTGATTAAGTCTTTGCCCTCGTCTGACAAAAACTGGAAGACAAAATTTTTCTTTGTCTCTAGTTTCTAGGCGGCGCATCCTATCGAGATTGGTAGAGATGCATTTACCCCTTACACTGGAGAATTAGGGAACCTTCGTCCATAAGGTATGTTATGTTTTTTTATTTTTTATTTATTTATTTTATTGTTTTGTCATATTTCATACAGTGGTCTAACCTTAATTTCCCTTTTCCTTTTTCAGTTGTTGGACGTCCTTCTTTGAGCAAGTTCCACCGTGATCGCGTCCATAGGGCTCGTCTACACCCCGAGAGAGATTTTCACTCATTGGTGACCCTTCAACGCCTGCACAGGTGGGGACTTGGCCCTGATCCGTCCGTTGAAGCCCTAGCGCACGAATAAACTGTCCGTAGACGTGAGTGCTCTTCTTAAAGATAAATGTATTTTTCATTTTTATTTTATTATTATTATTTATTTATTTGTATGTATATGTGTTCACGTTTTTTTTTTTTTTTTTTTAAGGAATGGCAACCATGAAGGGGAATAAGGGAAAGGAGGTGATCGACGAGGCGGCGAGACCTGAAGCTTAAACCCAGCCTCGTCCTGGTGTTGGAGACAAGAGGAAAAACTTGTCCAAGCACCTGGACTTGGCTAGCCTGCCCAGTCGTCGGGGAAAGAAGGCTAAGCATGGGTCGTCCAGGCCCGAAACTGCTAGGCCTGATCCTCCTTCCTCCTAGCCGTCCGTCCCAGTTGTTGACATCGACTCGTCCACGCCTGTCAGCGTCACTCCGTCCAAGTCCCCTGCCCCTGATTCGTCCCAGCCTCCTCAAAGGATTTCTACAAATTTGCTGGAGAACGAGGATTTGGCTTGGGAACGATTCCAAGAGGCTGTGAAAGGCGAGGATGTGGCTGCGTGCTACGACATGTCTTTGAAGGAGTTCGAGCACTCCGGCGTCCATGATCTTTTTAAGGTAACCATTTTTGCCTCGTCTTGGTTTGGCCATGTTATCCAACGTTATTTTTATCTTTTTAACCCTCTTATCTTCCATATAGGCAATGTCAAAGTTCATAGCTGCGTCCAGGCAGGCCACAGAGATGGACAGGAGGAGGATCCTTCTAGAGAAAAGAATAGAAGAGATCTAGAACGACTGCAGGACTTGGGCCGAGGTGGCAAACAAGGCCAAGGACGAGGCTGAGGAGCTGAAGGCTTTGGTGGGGGAGCTGAAATCCAACGCTGCTAGGAAGGACGACCGTCTCGACCTTCTTCAAAAGAAGAATGACGAGCTGAGTCTTCTTCTTAAGAAAGCTAAAGACGAGGCAGTGGAGGAATTCAAAGCGCCCAAAGAGTTCACTAACCTGCTGGACACGAACTATGCAGCAGGGTTTGAGGATTTTAGGATGGACACTATAGACAACTTTCCTGGAGTTGACTTTAGCACCACCAACTCAACCTTGGCGCTGCTACAAGTTCTCTCGTTCACACAGGCTCAGACGATGTCAACATCAAGGACGATGCTTCCACCAAACCGGCTCAGGACGACCCCAACATTGATGCCCCCCCCTCTTGAAGAATTTTTTTTTTAACTAGTGTTATTGTTGTTTGGCTTTCTCTTCTTTCTTTTTTTTTTTTTAAATTTAAAATGTATTCAAGTAAAATTACCTCGTCTAGAGTGTTCTGGATGAGTTTATTAACAATTGCCTTGGAATGCTTATTTTATAAAGGTTTTTAGATGGTGGTCGTCTACCCTCTTTAGACTAAAGAATATTTTCTTTATCTGTTACCTATTGTATGGATGAGCTTATACATTGTTATCATTTATGCAATTATCTTTTAAACAATGTTCTAAGTGTTGAATGATCGTCTACACGATTTCTTTATGGACGACCGACTTAGGACGATAATGATGACTGCATTACTTTTGCTTGTCCTTTAGGCAATTTTTACTCGTCTTCTCGCAAGGAGTTCATAACCTTTATGTTTTACTCGTCTTGACTAGCTGCTCGTCTTTAGAATGCTATGCCTTAATGCCTACTTTCTTTCTTAGACGAGTGGGCCTTGGCCTTTTCTTTGTGCTTTATACTCATTTAAAGGAAATCTTGGACGAGCATGCCTTAGCTTTTATTTATTTATTTTTTTATCCTTATTTAAAGGAAAGCTTTGAACGAGTATGCCTTAGCTTATTTCTCTTTGCTTTATCCTTATTTAAAGGAAAGTTTTGGACGAGTATGCCTTAGCTTATTTCTCTTTGCTTTATCCTTATTTAAAGGAAAGCTTTGGATGAGTATGCCTTAGCTTATTTCTCTTTACTTTATCCTTATTTAAAGGAAAGCTTTGGAAGAGTGTTTCTGCGTCCGAAGATTTCTATTCGTCTTAGGCTTTTGCCCCTTCTGTGGGTATTATTATGGAAACTAGATCTATGCATCAAATACATAAGAAATCCAAACCATATTATTACATGAACATTGTTCACAAACGTGGCACATGCTTATAAGCTAGTGCCTTATTAAAATACTTAAGAAAAATACATAACCTCGTCTTTCATAAGCTGGTCTGTAAGCGGTGCAAAAGTTTAAGAACTAGTGCACTTTTTATTCATAACACACCATAATAGTAGTAAGAACACAACAGTAGATATAAGCAAACACGCAAATCATAATTGTAACTTTGCCACTGACTTCCCTCTTCCCTGCTTATCACTAATAGTACCTCCTTAGATGTTCCACGTTCCAGGGATGCTCTAACTTCCGCCGGTCCAGAGCTTCTAGGTAGTAAGACCCCTGCCTCTTGCAGTTGATTACCCTGTAGGGTCCTTCCTAATTGGGTCCCAATTTTCCATGAGCTGGGTTCCTAGTCGCCAAGGAGACTCTTTTGAGGATGAGGTCCCCCACACCGAACCGTCTGGGTTTCACCATGGCATCATGCTGTCTGGCCATAAGGTTTTTGTACCTTGCTGTCCTTTGCTCCGCATCCATTCTTACCTCGTCAATAAGATCGAGGTCAAGACGAAGTTGTTCCCCATTCTCTTTCTCCTGGTACTCCATCACTCGGTGACTAGCCATATGAACTTCCGCTGGTATGACAGCTTCACTTCCGTAGGCTAGTTTAAAGGGGGTCTCTCCTGTCGGTGTTCGTACAGTCGTCCTATAGGCCCAAAGAACACCTGGTAGCTCGTCTGGCCATATACCTTTTGCCTCCTCAAGCCGAGTCTTGATGATTTTCAGCAGGGATCGGTTTGCTACTTCTGCTTGTCCATTTGCCTGTGGATGAGAGGGTGAGGAATAGTGATTCTTGATCCCAAAATGATTGCAAAAGTCCTTGAAGGGTGTGTTGTCGAATTGACGTCCGTTGTCCGATACTAATACCCTGGGTACTCCGAACCTACATAGAATATTCTTCCATACAAAATTTTCCACGTTTTGCTGAGTGATTGCTGCAAGAGGCTCGGCTTTTACCCACTTGGTAAAGTAATCGATTCCTACTACCAAAAACTTCATTTACCGGGTTCCCATGGGGAAAGGGCCTAGGATATCCAGTCCCCACTGTGCGAAGGGCCATGGGGCCATCATTGGGGTCTAGTACTCTGACGGCTGTCTAGGTACATTGCTATAGCGCTGACACTGGTCACATACCTTGACATAGGCTTTAGCATCTGCCTGCATTGTAGGCCAGTAGTAGCCGGCACGGACGATCTTATGGACTAGTGACCTTGCTCCTGAATGATTTCCACATGTTCTTTCATGAACTTCCCTTAGAACATAGTTTGACTCGTCAGGAGCCAAGCACCTTAAGTAAGGTTGGGAAAAACCTCGCTTGTACAACACTTCATATATGAGGACGTACTTGGCTGCCATAACCCTTAACTTTCTCGCTTCATCCTTGTCTTCTGGAAGCCTTCCATCTTTGAGATAAATCATTGTTGGACTCATCCAATTTTCTCCTCCTCCTATCTACTGTATGTTAGGGATGTCTATGCTCGGCATATATTGGATGTTGTCGCACTCGTCTGTAACCCTTGCCGAAGCTGCTTTTGCCAAGGCGTCTACTTCCGTATTTTCCTCCCTGGGTAGTTGAACAAAACTTACAGCTGAAAATTTCCGTGCAAGTCGTTTCACTTTGTTGAGGTATTTCTTCATTCGACCTTCCTTAGTATCACACATTCCATTTACTTGGTTAATGACCAGCTGAGAATCTCCTCTGATTGTTACCGACTCCGCCCCTAAGGACTTAGCCAATTCCAATCCGTTGAGTAGAGCCTCGTACTCAGCCTCGTTGTTGGTAGTTTGATACTACAGACGGACTGCATACTCCAGCCTATCACCCTCAGGGGACTTCAGTATAACTCCAATCCCTCCTGCATACAGTGTGGACGATCCGTCTACATTAATCACCCATCTTTCAATTCCTTCGTCCTTGTCCAGGTCGTCCTGGCTGGGGGTGAACTCTGCGATGAAATCTACTAATGCCTGCGCCTTTATCGCACTCCTTGGGAGGTATCTGATATCAAATTCGCTGAGCTCAACAGCCCACTGTACCAGCCGTCCAGTAGCTTCCAACTTGTTCATTGCCTTCTTTATGGGATGGTCTGTTAGGACGTTGATGATGTGTGCCTGAAAATAATGCCTCAGCTTCCTGGAAGCCGTGATCAATGCAAAGGCTAGTTTCTCCATCATCGGGTATCGTCCTTCTGCTCCTTTCATTGCATGGCTTGTGTAATAGACCGGTTTCTGGACTCTCCCCTCTTCTATGACCAATGCTGAGCTTACTGCGTGTGGGGATACTGCCAAATACAAATACAACTCTTCCCCAGGTACAGATGGACTCAAAAGCGGCGCTGTCATGAGATATGTCTTCAAGTCTTGGAAGGCCCTTTGACACTCGTCCGTCCATTCAAATGCCTTCCTAAGGACTTTAAAGAAAGGCAAACACTTATCAGTAGCTTTTGAGACAAACCTGTTAAGGGCAGCGACTCGTCCGGTAAGAGACTGGACTTCCTTGATATTCTTTGCTGGTTCCATATTCAGTATCGCCTGGATTTTGTCCGGATTTGCCTCAATTGCCCTGTGCGACACCATGAACCCCAAAATTTTTCCCGATGAAACTCCGAAAGCACACTTGCTTGGATTTAATTTCATGTTGTACTGCCGCAATGTATCAAAAGTCTCTTGAAGGTCGTCCAGATGTTTATCCTCGTCCTGGCTCTTTACTAGCATGTTGTCTACATAAACCTCCACATTTCGCCCGATTTGAGGACGGAACATATGGTTAACCAGCCTTTGGTAAGTTGCCCCTGCGTTCTTCAAACCAAAGGGCATTACCTTGTAGCAATACAACCCTTGGCTCGTAATGAATGAGGTCTTCTCCTAATCCGCTTCATCCATCTGTATCTGGTTGTAACTTGAGAAAGCGTCCATGAAGCTAAGCACTGTGTGACCTGACGTCGAGTCCACCAACTGGTCAATGCGTGGCAATGAGTAACTATCCTTGGGGCAAGCTTTGTTTAAATCAGTGAAGTCCACGCACATTCGCCACTTGCCGTTAGCTTTTTTGACCATGACCACGTTCGCCAACCAATCTGGATAATAAACTTTTCGGATGAACTCTGCGGCGACCAACTTCTGTACTTCTTCCTTAATGGCATTGTCTCGCTCACGAGCGAAAATCCTTTTCTTCTGACGCACTGGTTTTGAATAAGGACACACGTTCAGGCTATGGGTAATGACACTCGGATCAATGTCAAGCATGTCCTCGTGACTCCATGCAAAGATATCGAGGCTTTTCTTTAAAAACCAAACCAAAGCGCGCTTTGCCCCTTCTTTCATGCTCGCCCCAATTCTAGTAAACTTCTCAGGCTGGTTATCGTCCAAAGGGACGTCTTCTAATACTTCAGTGAGCTCCGCCGCGATCCTTCTCCCGTCTATACTCATTGCCTGCATGTGCTTATCCATTGCCAGCATAGCTAAATAGCATTCTCTGGCGGCCAACTAATCTCCTTGTACTTGGCCTACTCCGTGTTCGGTTGGGAATTTGATGGACAAGTGGTAGGTAGAGGTTACCGCCTTCCAGCTATTTAGAGTTGATCTTCCAATAATTGCATTATATGACGATGCACAATCAATAACAAGGAAATTTACCTCCTTGGTTATCTGCTGTGGATATGTTCCAACGACCACCGGTAATGTGATGGTGCCCACCGGTTGCACCTTCATTCCTCCGAATCCTACCAACGGCGAGTTCACGGGTCGAAGCTGATCTCGTCTTAGCCTCATTTGCTGGAATGTGGGGTAGTAGAGAATGTCTGCAGAGTTACCATTGTCTATCAACACCCTCCTGGTCATGTAGTCAGAGATGAGTAGGGTGATGACTATCGCGTCATCGTGTGGGTGATGAAATCGTCCTGCTTCCTCGTCCGTGAACGTAACGGCCTGCTGGTCTACTTCCCTCGTCCTAGGAGGTCGTCCGGACAGCTGGATGTTTTGCACCACCTTCAGGTATGTCTTCCTTGACTTGGATGACTGCGCTGTCGGGTTTCCTCCTATAATTACCCTTATTTCTCCTAGTGGGGGACGTGATGATTCTTCTACCTTGGCTTTCATTTTCTCATCTCTTTGGTCTTGTCCAAGGAAGTTCCTCAGTTTTCCTTGTCTAATGAGATTTTCTATCTGCTGCTTCAAGTCAAAGCACTCGTCCGTGTCATGCCCGTGGTCTCTATGAAAGCGGCAGTACGCTTGTTGGGGTCTCCCTTCATTTTATCCGGCCACTTCAAGGACGGATCATCCTTGATCTGCATAAGAACTTGCTCTAGTGGCATAGTCAGGGGCGTGTATTGCTGATTCCTCGTGGAGGAACTCGCCTTCTTGCCATCCTTATCTTTCCTCTCGTCTACCCGAGCTTTCTTTGGACGAGGTCCCTGATCCGAATAACGATGGTGACCAGCTTCCGAGCGTTTTGCCCTTTTTCTTTTCTTGGCTATGATAGTGTCCTCAGCATTCATAAAATTCTGGGCCGAATGGACGAGCTTGGCCATAGTCTGTGGTTCCTGCTCGTAGAGCTTATGAATGAACAAGTCAGAATTGACCCCATTGTGGAAAGCGGCAAGCAATAACTTGTCATCCATCTCGTCCACCGTCAAGGCCTCCCTATTAAATCTGGTGATAAAGGATCGCAAACTCTCATTTTCCCCTTGCTCTATAGTCAATAGACTAGAGGAGGAACGTTTGTGATGCTGTCCTCCAATGAAATTATTGACAAACAACTTACTCAACTCTTCAAATGATCCCACCGAGTTTGGGGGTATCTTACTGAACCACACTCACGCTGGTCCCTTAAGTGTGGTGGGAAAAGCTCTGCACATAATCTCGTCCGGGACTCTTTGTAGGTGCATGGTCGTCTTGAAAGTTGCAATATGATCGCAAGGGTCGCGATTTCCATCATAGGAGTCCAGAGAAGGCATTTTGAATTTCGGGGGTAGAGGATGACTGTTGATAGAAGCTGTGAAAGGGGAGTCCGTTCGGTGAACCATATCGTCCACTGGGTTTGCCCGTCTCATATTCTCTCTCATCTCATCCATGGCTTTCCTCATCTGGTCCATCTCTCTCTCCAAGTGCGACATTCTTCTTGAAGTAGTACCCCTTGTCAGATTCTCGGACTCGACATTTTCTTCTCCTCCTTCCGGACTCCGTGCCCGTCCCTCCGTGTGCCCATCTTGGCGCTGCCTCTTGAGGCTGATCTCCCTATTCAACTCTTGATTTTGACGTGTCAGTTCTGCCATAGCGGCAACCATAGATTGTATGTGTTGAATAGAAGGCAGTTGCATGACAGGCGCTGACCTGCGATCGCGAGGGGGATTACTAGATGCATCCCTTCTCTCCTGGTGGCCTGGGCTGGTAGCCCTTGATCTCGTTCGAACCATTCAGCCTTTTGTCTGGGACAAAGTAACCCTTGACAACAAAAACACAATCGAATAAAAGAACAGTGAATAGTGTTTGTTTGCTCTGTTTCCCACAGACGGCGCCAACTGATGATGCAAGGAAAATCAGTAGGCTGGATGCTCCGGATTTGAAAGGATCACTCGCTCTCTAATGACCTGAAAAACAAAGGAAAACAATCAAAGGTGACCGGGATTGCCAGCCAAGAACCCTCCAATGGTAAAGTCAGTTTTCTCTCTATATCTTTGGAGTTCCAATTTCTTGGGAAAATGTTTAACGTACCTTCCATTGGTCTGAATGGCTGTTTATATAGTGTCCTGGGGGCAGTTATTGAAATTGTAACCTCCCCCGGATTTCAGGAGGTCCGGGGTTCTTGAATAACTCCCATAACCACTTGATAGTTGCATTTTCTCACACAACGGTCATCGGAAGTTATGCGTGTATTACGGAATGGTGAAGTGTATTTTAGTAATTCAAGTGTACGTTTTCGTCCAAGGGTCCTCGTGTGGACGAGTCTAGTCAGGATGAGGTGGTCGTCTTCTCAAGACGAGAGACGTGGGTTCGATTTCGTCCATGGACGGCTATGGCGTTAGCTCCCATCTTGATGCTTTCTTCTGGACGGCTGATGGTGTGGATGACTGGGACGATCTGGAGTACTTCATTCCTCATCAATAATAATAATAATAATAATAATAATAATAATAATAATGCACTTTTTGAAATAAATAAAATAAATTGAAGAAAAAAAATCAATTTCAATTTGACTGATTTTCACTTATTTTTGACCAAATTTTGAGTTGGCAATTTTTTTGTCTGTGTTGTATTTTTATGACCATGAATACGTCACATGACTCACATAGCACACTTTGTTCCCCCTCCCCCCTCTATTACACTGTTACATATGTTCTTGACAACCCAGCAATTTTAAGGGACAAGCAAGAAATAATATATTTAGAGAATCAGTATTGCTGGCGGTAAAATAACCTCAAACTCCAATTTAAAGGCATTTTTTTGCCTTTTTGCTATAGTGAATTGCCAAGACTAGCAGTTTATTATAGCAAGAATGCATAAAAAAAATTATTTTATCACATAGTTGGGTTTTATGGCAGAGAGGAAGAGAGAGGAAGTGAGAAAGAAATTAATTAAAAAATAAATAGTGTTTGGCTAATGGAAAAAGAAGAAGAAGGAATTGATACAGAGTGTGTTATGAATTGTGTATTAAATTAGATAAAGTAGTTTTTTTAATGTGGGGAGTTATACACGCTTCACATATCAAGGAACTTCTCATCGTTAACTGTAACTCCATGGTACTTGCAAATGCCTTACGATATATAACTGCTGCTCGTTCAGATTTTCTCTCTTGCTGTCTCCATCAAACCACATTTCAAGCAATTAACTTCTAGTAATTAATCGCTGTGTTGCCACTTAATTGTTTAGCAAATTTGCAAATGCATCAACAAACCACAGGCCTTTGCAACCAATTGCCAACCCTATGCATGTGCTTAGCACCGAACCCAAGTACATGTATATGAATGGAGGGCTTGGCCTGTGCTACTGCCATCTACATGACACTGCTTGTCGAGCCTACAACTAGTCATCACCACCCATATCAAATTAAGCCATAGCTTGCTTGCCCATGCGCTAGCAAACTCTACAAAACGCATCCCCACAAGTAGGCAATACAATCTGTGTTACATTCTCACACAAACTTGGGATGGAAATTCTTGTTGATAGATCATGTTTGTATTATGTTGAGGCAGGGGTGTTTGATTATATGAGTAAATGAACACAAATCATTTAATCATCATGTTAAAACTCTAAATTTTAATATGATCAATTTAATATGGGAGTTGATATGACACGACATGATCTATAAATATACTTAACAAAAAAATCATTTTAGATTGACACAAACACAATTATTTTAACTTGTTTATAAAATAAAAATTGACATAATAACATCTTTTTACTGGTCATTAATTCATGCAATGCATAATAAAGCTTTGCACAAATGTATAATTTATCTATCTATCTATACTACTATTTAAGGAGCTTCCTCTGTTTGGATTCCACATTTTGGATGCCTAAAATACCCTCATCATATCCACTTACAAGTTTTCAACTAACGAGGATAAATATGTAAATTAAAACTTCTACACTTTAAAACCCACAAACTCACGTACGTTTTGCAGTTTTTATCTCACTTTCTATCTCTCATTCTTCTTCAAATTGAAGATATTTAGTTTAGCATTACATCCTACTTTCTTTTTCTTCAGATTATCTTCAGATTAAAGATATTTATTGTCAAAGGCTCAACAAATTCCCAAGTTCTATCTTTTGCAAATTGCTTTTTGTTTTCTTTTGTTTGATTTATGATTGACTTTCTTTCAGCTCTACTTTTTAAATGTAATTTTGAAATGAATGGTTTCTTCATATGCTCTACCACTGTACTTCTTAATGAATTGTCATTTCATATTGTAGGTAATGTGATCCAAAAACAGGGCTGCCTTATGCTACAAAAGAAGCAATCAATCAACAAATTTTCAGGTTCTATCTTTTGCAAGTTCCTCTTTATTTTCTTATCTTTGGTTTATGAATGACTTTCATTAAAGTTTTTATTTCTAAAAAATATTTCCTCAACTTTTTTTTTTCCCTCTACGTTTTTTTTTTCATTTTTAAGAATTTTTTTTAGCTTTCTATTTAGTTTTTTAAGAAATGAATGGCGTTAAAGTTTTTTATTTTATTTATCTTTTCCCTTCTACGTTTTCTTTTTCTTTTTAAGAAAAGCTTTCTATTTAGTTTTTTAAGAAATGAATGGCGTTAAATTTTTTATTTTATTTTATTTTTCCTTCTACGTTTTTTTTTTCTTTTTAAGAAATTTTTTTTAGCTTTCTATTTATTTATTTAAATAGTTGATGATGTGGTGATTAGATTTTAAAGAGTCCATGCTAGAGTTAAATTCTAAAAAATCTTTATCTTCTATTTCCTCACTTTTTTTTCCCTTCTATGTTTTTTTTTTTAAGAATTTTTTTTAACCTTCATTGTTTATGTTTTTGGCGTTAAAGTTTTTTAATTTTTCTTTATTTATTTATTTATTTAAATTTATTTATTTAGTTATTTATTTAATAATTGATGATGTGGTGATTAGATTTTAAAGAGTCCATGATAGAGTTAAATTCTAACTTTGGTTTGTTGATTAAATTTTTTTAAAAAATACTTGGTTTAACCCTAATTCTTTTATTTCTCTCAGGTTCATGTATACACAAATTTTTTGGATTGTATTGAGGAGTCATTGGAATGGAATATTAGATAAGTTCGGGTGAGAGATTTTACAAGAATTATTATATGTATTAAACCTCACATAAAGTGGTTGTTATCTAAGAAATTGTTGTAAAAAAAATTCTTTCGTAATAGAAACTATATTTATCATTTGTATAATTTTATGTCAAATTCAATTTAAATTTTTTTCCATAAGTACTAATTTACTACTTCATAAAAAATGTTACGTACCTTTTTCTCATATTTAAATGTTGTTGATGTCTTTCTCCAAAAAAAAAATATTATTGATGTTGTTGATATATTTGAAATTTAAACTACCCACAGTCCTATCTTGAAAAAACTACCACACGTTCTTGCTCCTTCCAACATTAATCACAAAAAGTTTCTTCCCCGTATACACAACCAAAACTACCCCCACCTTCTATCCAAAAAAAAAAAAAAAAATCCCACACGATCCCTGATAAGCCCACAATCTCGCCTACAACACAACTTTATCTACATCACCTATGTGGTGCACGTGAAGTCCACAATTGGACAACACTGTCAACAAACCAGGCTTCAAACCATCCCACATTCTAAAAAAATAAAAACTATCCCATTCTTATATCAATATAAAAAAAAAAATCTAAGCAAAAACCAATTTCAACTGCCTGTAAAATTATGAAACTAAATTTAGCCTTTTATTTTCTTTCAAAATCAGATATGTTAGTGCCTAAATATAAGGATAAGGATGGAGAATTCATAGTAGTGGTTTTATAGTAGAAGTCTTTTTTTTTTTTTTTCCAAAATATGGAAGAGATTTAAAAAAAGAAAAGAAAAAAGAGATAGAGATAGAGAGAAAGCTATTTTACTTAATGGTCAGATCATGTTCATGGGTGTGCCGAAGCTCCTTAGATCTCATTGGTTCGCATACTCCATTAAGTGAAAGGTGCAAACACCAAATCTACATGAAATATATTCCGCTTTCCAACTTTCAAGCCCATGCTTAAACTAACTTGGAGAATTACATTGGTTTACAAAATATTTTTTGGAATTTTTTAATGAGAAAAGTTTAAAGAATTTTTTAGGAAATATCTTTAAAAATATTTTATTGAAAACAAATTTTTAAACGTCAATTGGGATATTGTTCCTACTGCTATGACCTTAAACTACATTTATTTATTTTTTTCTTCTCAACAAACAATCATGAAGTTTTTATACAATTTTTTTTCAAGATACTTCAATCATTAATTCCCAATTGTATTAGCCTTTTGTTAAGGTTAAAGCACCATTTAATACTTTATTTAAAAAAATCTCAAAATACAATTGTGGTTTTATACAATTAACATGTATCTCTTGCCATAAAATTTTCAATTTAAACTTTTATTTACTTATGTTATGGATATGTAGTTAGGATTAAAAAAACTACATTTTAGGATTAGACAAAAAATGGTAACTGTCATACATAAAGTTTGAAAAAAAGAACAACATCAACAATACTAGAAAAAAAAAAAAAAAGTGGATGAATAGTTACTAAATTTTAGGATCTTTTTACGAACATTTCCTTTAACAAAAAGCTTATTAATTTACTATTCCATAGAAAATGTTACGTACCTCATAAAATACAACATAAGTATTGATAATAATAGTCTGTCAGTTTAAAACTCATCAGATACTCACTAATGTAAAAATTAGTAGAAGCATCCAAATCTCAATCCAAAAATGCAAGCCATGTATTTTTTTTATGGATAATTAATGATTTTGTGAAATAAAGTAAACATTTTGTAAACAATATTTTCGTCATATTGATCTTACAAATCATTACCTAAATTTAAATATATTCTCAAAACTTCTACCTTAAATAATAATTTAATAATTTTAAGAAGTGTAACTTATTTCTCCTATTTTACTAAAAATGTATTACAATTACACATATTATTACAATTCTTACATGTGATTATTTTGTTCAAAATTAGTTCACTTTTTTGAGGTTTTAATACACTATTTGTGACAAGGAAAAATCTATTCATTATTGTGTATGTATGTGCAACAACCACTATAAATTTTATTTAATTGTATGTAGGAATGAGTTCGCAAAATACAGCGATGGTGGATACCGATGACATAGAATGTCGTCGAGAACAATGGAGATATTATGCTCGCTTGAGAATACAAAGAGAAGACAATGAAAGTAGAAATATTCGATTGGCAAGATGTCGTGCCAATTATGGAAGACAAAGACAACAAACTTTGGGTGGTGATCACATTTTAGTTGAGCAAAACCAAGGGGATGCCTACAGAGAACAAGGTTTATTACTCAACGCCACCATTTTTATTTTCATTTTCATATCCTTCTATAAAGCTTTCACCATAATTTTCTATATATAATTACACCAATTGAGCATTTTCTATAATTACATTGTAGCTGTAGAGAGAACTGAAGAAGTTGAAAATATAAATGATCAAAATCATGAGGATGGCTATAGAGAACAAGGTTCGTCACTCAATGTCACCATTTTCATTTCAATTTACATGTTTATCATTATCAATTTTATTATTTGTTATCAAGCTGCATATTCGAAACATTATTAATATTTTGCTTTTTTCACAACATAACATTTGGTACAATTTTATTATTTTCTTTCACAACTATCATAACACTGTTTATCACTAATTTTTTCCTCAAAATAAAAATTAGGTGTTGACAACACATTTGATGGTACTGCACATGTAATAAATTGTATGCGAGGCAGATACAATTGTGCAAAGGATTTTAAAGAAGGTATAGAGACCATTAGGTACCAACTACCACAACCAAAGACATGTCACTTTTGTAATGCCCGTTTGTTCCATCGAGAGACATCCTCGATGTGTTGCAAGGATGGAAAAATATCCTTCCCCAATATACCAATTTGTCCTGAATTTATGGAACTCATTTGTGAGCAAACACCACGGGGCAAACATTTCAGGCAATATATACGGTTTTACAACAACATGTTTGCATTTACCTCAATGGGTGTGCATGTGGATGAAAGCGTGGCCTCAAATAGTCGAGGAATATATACATTTCGTGCCCAATGTGCCATCTATCATAGAATTGGTAGTCTTTTACCACATACACCTCTAAGTGTGCGACATCTACAATTGTATATCTATGACACCGATCTTGAAATACAACGCAGAATGTCTCAATCTGTAGAAGCTCATGAAGATATTGTGCAACTTATTCAAAGGATCTTAGACATGCACAATCCATTTGTGGAGAAATTTCGTCAATTATCTCGAAGTCAAAATTTACATCAGTGTAAACTCCTCATTAAAGAACAACCTCTAAACCAACCTCAATATTGCCTTCCCAATGCTTCCCAAGTGGCAGCTATTATTGTAGGAGGAGAAGAAGCTAGTCATTTAAGTGGCAGAGAAATTTTGGTTCAAACCTTTGGTGGTAATTTGATCAATGTTCAAGATACAGCAGGATTTTATGATCCATTGCAGTACCCAATACTTTTTCCATTTGGAACATATGGATGGGATATCAACACACGTGACGCTAATAGAAATAAAGTGTCATGTCGCGATTATTATGCATACATATTTCAGGTAACAGTTTTATTATTTTCAATCTATTACTTCGAAATGCTGCTTACATTATAAAATAACTAAACATACATCTATTTTTACTAATGTCGAAGATTCACGACGATGCTTTATCAATGATTTGGCTTGGAGGACGCCTTTCCCAACAGTATGTTGTTGATAATTATGTAAAAATTGAAACACACAAGCTTAGGTGGTTTGAGCACAATCAAGATTCTATTAGGGCAGATTTGTACCAAGGCCTACAAGATGCTTTCAATGAAGGAGAGAGTCATACTGGTAATGTAAACTTTACATTTGAAAGTTACATTACTTTATTAATGGCGAATTAGTATCAATATTTATTAGTGCCCCAACTTTTTCATCTTATATATATAGGAAATGTTGGACATAGAACCATTCTACCTTCATCATTTGTGGGAAGCCCACGCGATATGATCCAACGATTTCAAGATGCAATGTCATTGGTTCAAAAGTTTGGGAAGCCAGATTTATTCATCACAATGACGTGCAATCCAGGATGGGAAGAAATCCAAAATGAGCTTTTACCTGCACAAACAGCACAAGATCGTCCAGACTTGCTTGCAAGAGTTTTCAAATCGAAATTTGAAGAATTGAAAGATGATATCGTGGTCAAGGGGTTCTCGGAAGAGTTATTGTATACGTGCAGGTCTTTGAGTTCCAAAAAAGGGGTTTACCACATGCACACATGCTTATAATTCTCAATGAAGATGATAAATTGCATAATCCAGATGATTACGATCGGGTTGTTAAGGTAGAAATACCATGTAAGGAGGAACAAGCTCAGTTACATAAAGTTGTACTGAAGTATATGATACATGGCCCTTGTAGAGTACAAAATCCAAGATCACCGTGCATGAAAAATGGGCGATGTAAAAAAGGATACCCAAAGCCTTTCTCACCAGAAACATACCAAGGCAATGACTCATATCCTGTTTACAAACGATATGATACTAATAATCCCGTGCCACTGAATGATCATTGCAGGATTATGGTAGACAACACTTGGGTTGTTCCATATAATCCTTGGTTACTACTGAAATATAATTGTCATATTAATGTTGAAATATGTTACAGTATCAAGAGTGTAAAGTACTTATATAAATATGTGTATAAAGGCCCAGATCGTGTCTCTATGGAAGTTAGGCCAGGCCCAAATTATGATGAGGTCCAACAGTACATTGATGCAAGATGGGTATGTGCTCCAGAGGCATGTTGGAAGATCTTTTCTTTTCCTATGTATCGAATGTACCCTGCCGTTTTTCGTTTGCAAATTCATCTTCCAGATAGACAACAGGAATGCTTTAGATCACATGAACCTATTGCTAATGTTTTGGAGCGAAGTAAAAAGACAATGCTTACTGAATTTTTTTATATGAATATGATTGATCATGATGCACGAAATTATGTATATAGAGAGTTTCTTGAGCATTATTGTTGGGATTATAAAACAATATATGGACACGAAGAAGATCTCATAAAAAAGTAGTGGGCAGGATATATACTGTTTCACCATTTGATGGAGAGAAGTTCAATTTGCGTGTTCTTCTTAATCATGTCAAAGGGCTAACAGGATTTGATGATTTATTGACTGTTAATGGGATAATCTATCAAACTTTTAAGCAAGCAGCTGAACAAAGGGGTTTACTAGAGAATGATAACAGCATACGACAGTGTCTGCTTGAGGCAAGAGACATTCGAATGCCGTCAGCTTTAAGAAGATTGTTTGCAACAATATTGGTATTTTGTCTACCAACTGGAGTAAGAGAATTGTGGAGTGAGTTTTACCCATATATGGTAGAAGATTATCCATCAACATCTGTTACAACAGAGACACATCGTACAAATAAACTTCTCAAGGATTTAGGAGCGTTACTCTTGCAACATGGAAAGCACATTACAGAGTATGATTTGCCGATATCAACTGGAGAATGTGACAATGATTCAGTTGTACCCAGACTCATTCAAGATGAGCTAACTGTTCCTAATGTAGATGAAGAACTCACTTTAATTGAAAAGTTGAATAACAACCAGAGAGTTGCATTTGAGAAAATCATGACAGTTATTGATTGTAAGGAAAGCATGATATTCTTCATTGATGGGCTAGGGGGAACGGGGAAAACATTTTTGTATCGCACAATATTGGCAACCTTGAGAAAAGCAGGTCACATTGCAATTGCCACAGCTACATCTGGCATAGCAGCAACATTACTCCCTGGTGGAAGAACATCGCATTCCAGGTTTAAGATTCCTTTAACTCCCGATGCTTCATCTACTTGCTCAATAAGTAAACAATCAGACTTAGCTGAACTTATTAGACGTGCCACCATAATTATTTGGAATGAAGCCCCAATGGTAAATCGACATGCACTCGAATCTTTAGATAGAACATTTAAAGATATTATGGAAGTAAATTTACCTTTTGGTGGGAAGGTGCTAATTTTGGGTGGAGATTTTCGTCAAGTACTTCCGGTTGTTCCAAAGGGTACAAGGACAAAAATGATTGATGCATGCATAGTCAAGTCCCCATTATGGAAAGATGTCAAAGTGTTACATTTGAAGCAGAATATGAGATCTATCAACGATGAAGAGTTTGCTGAGTATATAAAACGCATTGGTGATGGGAATGAACCATTTATAATGGATGATTTGATTAAACTACCCCCTTCAATGGCAATGCAATGGAAGGGTCAGCATTCTATATACAACTTGATTGATCAAGTTTTTCCAAATTTGCAAGAACATGCCAATGATGCAAGGTATATGGTTGATAGGGCTTTGCTAACACCTATCAATGATGATGTTGAACAGCTTAATGCAAAGATAATTTCTCAGTTCCCAGGAGATGAGTTTACGTTACATTCTTTTGATGAGGTTGAAGGAGATGCACAGCATCTATATCAACAAGAATTCCTAAATTCTATATCTCCAGGGGGTTTACCACCACATATATTAAGGCTAAAAAAGGGTGCTCCAATTATGTTGCTGCGCAATATAGATCCAAAAGCCGGATTATGTAATGGTACAAGATTGATATGCCATGGATGTTTTAACAACGTAATTGATGCTGAAATTTTGATTGGACAATATGCGGGTACACGTGTTTTCTTGCCAAGAATCCCTTTGAAGACAACAGAAAATGTACACTTGCCATTTGTAATGATCAGGCGACAATTTCCTGTACGTTTAAGCTTTGCACTTACAATAAACAAAGCGCAAGGTCAGATAATTCCAACTGTTGGAATTTATCTTCCTGATCATGTTTTTAGTCATGGCCAATTATATGTGGCGTTGACAAGGGGAGTCTCTCAATCCACCACAAAACTATTGGTGCAAAAAGGAACAATACCTGAGGAGGAAGGTGTTCACACAAGAAATATTGTGTATAAGGATGTATTGTTCTCTTCCTCATAGGTATTAATTAACAATTGGAAAGAACTGTCTTACATATAAATTTATTTTAATAATTTACAAATTTTAATGGTTATGCGGTCTACGTTTTAATATTTTATTTCTTGATCTTTTTTATGTATACAATTAATTGGTAACAGGAAGGATGCCCAACTCAAATGTGAGGATTGAGTCCACTATGCTAAGTAATGGAGTGCATGCTATTCCTACTACTCATTGGGAAAATTGGAAAGATGATCAATTATTATTAAACATGGAGGCCATTGATAACAAGGTATATTTCTTTTTAATGAAATCTTTAATCAGCATCCCTTTCAATTGTTTTATCAAAATTAATATTAAAAATGTCATGCTGCGTATGGGTTAGGTTCGCAAATTGGAAATTTATTCACCTGGTTGGGGATTCACTATTCGAGTTGACAAGAAAGAGCTTTGGAAAGAAGTGAAACGAGTTTTAGAGTTACAAAAATTGGAAAGGTTTGTTCCGGTATTTTTTTAAATAGGAAAATAACTAATTGATAGTCTTAATATACAAACAATTTTTTCCTTCATTTTGAAGTTCTAAGAACAAAGACAAAAAACAAATCAATGTCAAGAAGAGCAATGAGGTGCGCAACATCCATAAGAAAAAAGACAAAGGAAAAATTAAGGACGATGTGATCTCTAACACTCATGCCAACAGAGACAAACGGAGAATGAAAATTAAGGACAATGTGGTTTCCAACATCTAGGAGAAAAAAAAGATACGAAGAAAAAAAACCAAGGATGTTGCAATTTTCAAGACCCAAAATAGTAAAGAAAAACTGAAAATGAGAGTCAAGGACGATGCGATAATAAAGCAGGTACAAATCATTACCACGTCTACTTTAAAAAAAAAAAAACTTAATTACATAGTTTTTATATAATTTTTTTAAAAATTTTTTGGTAATTAAATGATAGTTCTTCAAGTCCCAAGCTGAAGTAGACCATTTCACATACATGGAGCTATGCAATATCATCACAAGGTCAGTTCAAATATTTCATTTTACAAGTTTATACTAGATATCTATTGTGCTTATTATTATTATGTACGTTTTAAAGTCTCTATTAATAACACAAACTAACACATTTTGTATCATAGGTTCATGGCAAATGCTGCTGGAAAGCAATTAGAATGTGGAACAAATAGCATTGCTCCACCAACTTCTCCACCGTAGCCGGCATAATATTAATAAGTTCACATATTCATGTTTCAGATGTAGTGCATTATTTTACAGTTTTACCTAATGTAAATATTTCAGTTTTCTACATTGATCCATCAACTTCTTCATAATTGCTTTTGTAAAGGTCATCGCATGTATTTTATAAGTAGTTTTATTGTTACAATTTTACTATGCATTTTCAATATATGCATTATTTATAAGATTTATTCAGAGGATCTTTTTTTCCTCCCCTAAAAGTTAATACTAAATTATTGCATCATCTTCCAATCAATAACATGTTGATTACTGCATAAATAAAATTGGCAAAAATGGATAATAGTTACGGAATACTAGCCTCTGAGTACGCGCTCACGCACGTGCTTAGAGGCTCTTCTATTTTTTGGGTAAGGGTTAATGTAGAGCATTTATTATAATTTGGAATTACTACTTTTTTCAATCACCAAAAAAAAACCTAGAGGTGTGATGAAAAATTATTTCACCACACATAATACTCATTTTTATCATAAGATTGTTTGCAATTTGTTGAATTCTGAAATCAACTTTATAACCAACTACCCTCTGAGCACGCGCCTGAGGCTCTTCTATTTTTTGGGTAAGGATTAATTTAGAGCATTTATTATAATTTGGAATTACTACTTTTTTCAATCACCAAAAAAAACCTAGGGGTGTGATGAAAAATTATTTTACCACACATAATACTCATCACATCCCTAGGTTTTTTTCTGTGATTGAAAAGTGTAGTAATTTCAAATTATAATAAATACTCTAAATTAATCCTTACCCAAAAAATAGAAGAGCCTCACGCGCGTGCTCAGAGGGTAGTTGGTTATAAAGTTGATTTTGGAGTTCAACAAATTGCAAACAATCTTATGATAAAAATGAGTATTATGTGTGGTGAAATAATTTTTCATCACACCTCTAGGTTTTTTTTGGTGATTGAAAAAAGTAGTAATTCCAAATTATAATAAATGCTCTACATTAACCCTTACCCAAAAAATAGAAGAGCCTCTGAGCACGCGCGTGAGCGCGTGCTCAGAGGCTAGTACTACTATTTAAGGGGCTTCCCCTATTTGGATTCCTATTTTTTTAGTTCAAAAATGCCCCTACAGTCTTATGTCTAAATAGAGACAAAACTAAAAGACAATCTGGTAAAAACTTATTTTTTTTAGTTCAAAGATGCCCCTACAGTCTTATGTTTAAGTAGAGACAAAACTAAAGGACAATCCGATAACAATGCAACTCCAACTCCCACTAAAATATTGCCTAAAAAATAGGACCACTCTTCTATTAATTTTTAAATTGATTTATTCATTTATAAATTAAAATTTTAAAATAAAAATCATATATATATAAAATAATTAAATACAGTTTTTTTTTACAAAATAGGACCACTAAAAAAGAAAAGTCTCATCGCATGCGCGAAGCACGTGTGATGAGACTAGTATACTTAAAGAAACTATAAATGTCATTTATAATGTAGTAATTTTTGCAAAATTTAAGCACTATGCCTTTAACTTAGGTTCACCAAAAAAAAATTAAACCATATGGTTGAAGCTCATGCAATATAAGAGAAATTTCAATAAAATATGATCTTATCTATTTTTTTTTTCTAAATATAGAATTTAATAGTTATAGTAATTGTTTATCGGAAATCATCTTTTGTGTGTGTGTGTGTGTCTATATATATATATATATATATATATAAAAGAGGCTTATAGAGAATCCTTATAGAATTTAAAATCAATTAAAAGTATATATATTAGAATTATGACATGGAAAAATCATTACCCACAAAATTGTAGGGAGGCTAATTAGGTATATAGAAAGCACTAGAGAGAGGTTTCTACAACACCCACCATTTTAGGGAGAGCTACTCATCCTTAATTGAAATTTCCTTTGTAGTCTCTTCTCCTTCCCCTCACTCATTGTTATACCATGAGAGAAGATTTGTACTCAAACACAACCCACACCCATTCTAGAGAGTGTTTTGGAGTTAGGGAAGCATTAGGTCTTTGCCAAAATAAGCCGGTGAGGCTTGGCAGTGCAATCGGGCGGTATTATAGGATCCGGGAAGCTAGTGAAGACAAACCTCCGAGAAGCCCGTTGATAGCTGGAGCTTGGAGGGATTAAGTACTTTAGGTAGATTAGGCTTGGAGGGTCTTTTTTAAATCCTTGTACTCTAACTTATTCATTAGTTGATCATTTCGACTTGGAGGGCCGTAAAGAGGTTTTTACGGTGAGTTCTTCACTTATCCTCTTTGATAACACATCGTCATGTTATCTTGTGTTGACATCTCTTTTCCCTTACTCTTTGTGCTTTATAATTAATTGTTAATTATATATACCCATGCACTAGGTTGTACTCTTATCCTACACTTAGTTAAGTAGATCAAAAGCAATTTAGCCGAAATTTTGAAATTAGGGTCTAAACAAGTTTTAGTGTTTTACATTATTGAGCTTTCAAAAAGTTTACGTGGCAATACTAGAAGTTTGGAAGAAGTCAAAAAAATTCAAAGGCATTTATTATATATATATATATATATATTACTAGTCGTGCAATATATGGAAAAGTTTAACAAAATATGATTTTTTCTCCTTTTTTTTTCCTTCTAAATATGAAATTTGGTAATCATAATGGTTATTACTTTTTTTATTTTTATTTAATATGAAATTTAAAAATTATGATAGTTATTTATCTTTTTATTTATTTATTTTAATTATGATAAGATTCTAAAATCTGATTAAAGGTTTTTTTTTTAATTCTTAGACCATGAGGAAAAGTTTAAATATAGAATATAATTTAAAATCAATTAAAATAATATATATATATATATATATATATTAAAATAATGATATGTAAATTTGTGAGATCTTAAAACTTATTTGATAAAATATTATGAGGTCAACCAAATGCCAAACGCCTTTAATTTCCACAATTCTAAATCATTGATTATAGATATTTTGTAAGCATCTAAACTATAATAATTATAAAAAATGAATTTCATATAAATTATATTTAATAATAACATCAATTAAAATATTACTAACATACAATTTAAATATTTTATTACAACCAATGAAGTTACATCCAAATTTAAAAATAGGTAATCTGAAAAACATGAAATGAAACTTTTTCTTTGTTTTAGGTGAAAAATTTTAAGGACACTACGATTTCATAGAAGAATTTACTTATAACCACTAAAATTCTGTTAATTATTTAATTCTATATTTAAAATTTAAATTTATGTTGTATAAAAATGAAAAATATTTATAATTTTTAAATAGGTTCATATCAAAATAATGGAACTTAACTCATCTCAATACAAATAACGAAATAGGTTATTATTAGTTAATTGTTATTTAAGCAAGTTAACACAAAATTAACTTATTTATTAATTGTGTCAAATTGTTATTCATTAATCGTGTCAAATTGAGTTGATCTGATTTGACAACAACCTATTTGCATTAATTAAGCAACCTGCAGAAATTGTATCATATTTGCAAAGGTTGTCCAATATTCTAAGTGTGTTAGAGCATCCGTATCAGATGTGTCAAATGTCAAATTTTTGGCATTTGGTACACCAAACACCAATATCTATGTTTCATGAGATGTTCCAAATCTCAAAATTTTTTGCAACATGCTATAGTGCAATTTCATTAAGCAGTTTCATAATGAAACTGCACTATAACATGTTGCCAAATTTTTCATTATTTGTTTATTCAAATGTTACCGTGTTGGTTTCAAATGTTTCAGTGTTGGTTTTTTTTAATATTATTTTAATATTTGTATATATTATTTTTAGGGTTAATTACACTAAACTTACCTGTGGTTTGGCTTGAATTCATATTGCCTGCCCGTAGTTTGAAAAGTGTCACTTTACCTACCTGAGATTCATTCCGTTTAACTTTTGTAACCCACCACTATTAAAAACAAGGGTAAATCTGTATTTTTCTTTCATTTTATGTCTCTCTCCTCCCAAAACCAAAAAAAAAAAGTAAAAATAAGATAAAAAAAGTGAGGGTTTTGTAAGATTAGCATTAGGAACTCATGTTCAAAACTCCTAGCAACAATTACAAGAATGCAACAAAATCAAACAATATTGGCTCCCATTTTGGAAAGTTGTTTGATAAGATGATTTTTGTTAATCGATAAATATTTGAACCAAAAATTTCAAAATAGCCGAAGAAAACTTAGAAGGGGAAGATGAGTTAGACATAAAGGCAGAGGCACAACTATAACTAGATCCACTAACAGTAGGAAGCCAAAAAAAAAATTTAGGAAGACCATAAAGGACCAAACCATAATAATCCTGATTCGCACTTTAGGAAAACTTTTTGTAGAGATTTTTATTTTTTGGAATTGCTTGAAGCTTTTGGTTTGCCTCTTGATTTTGTGAAAAGAGCAAGGAAGTGTATCTAAAGGACTACAATGATATGGATTTGGCCACTAGCCGATAGAGTAGTATAGCTGAAAATTACCCAGAGAGAGAAACAGAGAGAGAGAAAAAAAAAAGGGTATATCCATCACTCTTCATGCTTGGCTGATCTTCAATTCTCCAAAAGTACACTCTTGTTCTCTTTTGTTTTCAAATCAAGCATGCAACTTCTCCTTCAGGTTGAATTTCCACATTGGTTGTTGTTGTTGTTGTTGTTGTTGTTGTTTTTTTTTTTTTTTTTTTTTTTTTTTTTTTTTTTTTTTTTTTTTTTTTTTTTTTTTTTCTGGTGGTGGCGGCCAGTTTGGAAATGGGTGTGAAACATTGGTGAGGACTAAGGATGGACGAGGAGAGGAGGTGGCTGTGAAAGCCATTTTTGAGAGATAACATAGATAATTGGAAATTCCATGCGTATTGCAATTGTTCATTCATTTTTCAAAAAATTTCAAACCTAACCTTTTGATTCATTTTATGTTTTATTTTCATATAAAAAGGTGTTTTTCTAACAGAAGTATTACAGGGGGGTTTCGGTAGTCTAACAGAGCTAACCTTAGGTGGGTAAAGTGACAATTTTTATACCATAAGTAGACAACTTAAATTCAGACCAAACCACAGGTGGGTAATCTATAATTAACCCTTATTTTAATGTATAGAATTGAAGAATAGAAGATGTAATGAATACTGAATTGTAAAATGGTGTGTTAAAATAATAAAGTAGTCTTTTTGATGTGTCTAAATAACATTTTTTTGCTACTCTTGATGAGAATGCTCTTACCTTTGACATCTTGCAACTTTGCAAGTTGTTACCATTCCCAAGCAAGGTTGTCAAAGTGCACACACTAACAAATAGGTATTTATGTGGTTGGTGAAGTGAATGAGTGTGCTAATTTTTTGGGTTGGATAGGTAGAATCAAAATATAGCTCTCTCTAACAAATAGGTATTTATGTGGTTGGCATAAACAAGATGCCATTCATGTTCATAGTTCATACAAAATGTTAAATTTAATCATTCAAATGGGAGATACAAGAAAAAAAATTCAAACTTATGATTTTCTGCTCCAATATTGATGGGATTGACGCCTCCAGCTCATATAGACGACATTAAGTTAGTGACGAAGTCATCTCTTGCGACGAGCCAACCGGACACCCGCATTAATGACAAAGATACCCAGCCATTTAATAAGAGGATAACCTCTCAGATGGTTACATAAACAGTTGTGTAAACCGTTGGACGCCCATTAAAGGTCACATTAAAAGGACACAAGGCGTTACCAATAGGAGCATTATAGCTGCAATCACTGCTCCAACGGTTAGAAGCCAGGAGAACATATATATACGGTACTCACAAGCACCAGGGAGAGGTATGAATGATAGAGAACGCACTTACTCATTATATTTCTTGAATATTGTTTTAAACCCTTGATATACTAACTTTAGCATCGGAGACGTTGTGGCAGGCATCATACTGGTGTCCATTTTCATGAAGTTGATTGTTTCCTCCACGACGCCAGCAACCATTCGGTTCCGTCTAGACGAACTCAATACAATTGACGAACCTGTGCTTTATCAAATATCATATTGAAATACTAATTTTCTCATAAGTTTTAACAATGATGAATTTAATAATGGACAAAGTTTAGCTATAAAATTGGTTGTAACTTAAGACTACAACCATACTCAATATCTTTTTACTGGAATTGAATTTTGATAAATCCACTATTGGATTATATTTTCTTCTTATATCCTCCATGCTTGCAAATTTTTTAGAAAATTAAAGATCAATAGTTATGTCATCAATAAATTGTTTTAACAAGTTTTCGTAGTTTAAAATTATGCATAAAATATAATCTTTTTTTTTTTGATAAGTATGCATAAAATATAATCTTATAGATCGTATAGTAAATAATATTTGATTAACACAAAATTTGACATGTATATCAAGAGTGTAAAGAACATGCAATCTAGTGGTTAGATTTTTGAAATATATAGTAATGTTAATGGTCTTGAGAAAGGTTGTAGCCTTAGGTTACAACCAATTTTGTAGCTAATGCACAGAAATCTACTTATTTGTGAGGTAGACTAAAATAATTTTATAAAATCTTAAATTGATTAAGAAACTACACCATTGGATGATTTGCTCTTGTATAATTTCAATTTGTGTTACAATTTGATGAAGAAGTTATTGCTTGAACGTGCAATGACTTACAAAAAATTTGTCAAACAATTTAACGTACTCTAAAAAATTCAGATATTAAAACTTCTAAAAGACTAAAAAATATTAAAGAATCAGATGATTCATTGCGTAGGAATTATTGAAACAAAACAAAATATATATGACTAAACAATAGAGAAATATAAGAGAAAGATAATTTACATTCAAAAGAATAATTTTAATTATTGCAAACTTTTTTATCTTGTAAAAAAAGGCTAAAGAGAGTTTGGTGGTTTATGTACGAAAATTACTTTTTTTAAATACATGAAAAATCATAAAATAATTTTATTTTTTAACAAAGTAGAGTAGAAGAAAATAATATAAGATGAACTCATATCTTTACTCGGCTTTAAAAAAAAAAATTGGAGTTTGCATTACTTTTATAGTATTCATGATTCATTCACCAATTTTTTGCTTGATCTACCCTTACTGGTTGGTGTCACAACCCCAATATACCTAACTCTATGTTCTGCCATTGTTTTTTCTCCTTCCTTTGAGTGTGTGAGGTTGAGAAATACTTGCTGGGTTATATACATGCCATGTATATGATAAGCTCGGGGATTTAGATAGACTCAAACTTCCTAACAACTTTTGAACTTCTCAATTCCATGGTTCATGGAACCATTTAAGCTTGAATTGAATGGATTTGAATATATGTGAGAACTTTGCGGGTAAAGAGTCTCATGGCCTCCGAGGGAATTTAATGGATAAGGCCACTTCACGTTTAAGATTTCAATTAGTATTGGAAAAATTTATAAATTATCAATGGTTGAGTTTGAGTTTAAGTTGAATTTGTTAGAGAGATAGAGTTTCGTTCCTTATTAAGTTTGGATTAAATAAAAATAATTTTATTTAAAAAAAATGATAATGATGAGTTTCAGTTTAACTTTTTATTAATAATTTTATTTAAGTTAAATTTGTTAAAAAGATATAGTTTAACTTCTTATTAAGTTTAAACTAAAAAAATAATTTTATTTAAATAAATTAATAATTTTATTTAAATATTATGTTGATATGAAAAATTGTAAAAAATCATATGCTTCCGTTATATATATATATATATATATATATATATATATATATTAGAGATGAGGAATATTTGAGGAGCTGGCAGTCACATGGAGCTGCTCAGTTGCATCCAAACTCCACAGTCTACCTGTAGACCAAAAACCAAATCCAAGCACGATAATTACCGCAGTGTATGGAAAATGCTAGAGGGTACCACAATAAAGTATTATCAACGCACTCATTATAATGTTTCCACGCAACCATTAACGGTGAGGAAGCGTGTACTATAACATCTGGACCCATCATCAAGTAGACACGCGTGCAAACGTGGATGGCCCTGATTCAGTTATACGTATCAACAATGGAGCGTACAAGTATTCTTTTCAAGAACCCATTTGGTGTGTTGTATCTTGTCGTCTTCTATATGAAGATTGCCCTTTACTACCTGCTTAACCATTAAGCATTAAAAAAAACCAATCCCTGACAACAAAACCAGACAGTAACCACTGTCTCCGCTTTAGATTCTTGGCTTTGGCTTTTTCATCTTTTGTAACGCTCACACACACAAAACGCGTTATTCTTTTTCTTCTGATTTCAAAAGAGAGAAGAAGAAGAAAGGAAAAGAAAGAAGCAAGAGTGAAAGAAAACAATGGGAAAGGATAGGAAAATAGGTGTGGCAATGGATTTCTCAAAGAGCAGCAAGAACGCTCTAAAATGGGCTATAGATAATTTGGCAGACAAAGGTGACACCCTTTTCATCATCCACAACAATCCCAACAGTCTCGATGAGTCTCGCGGCCAGCTTTGGGCTCAGTCTGGCTCTCGTATGTCTCTTAAATGTTACAGTTTTTGTTTCTAAAAGTTCAATTGAATTACTTATATCTTTTGTACTGGATATGATCTGATCTTTTATAATATGGGTTTGTTTTGTAGCTCTTATTCCTTTGTCTGAGTTCAGAGAACCCGAGGTTATGAAGAAGTACAATGTTCAGACTGATATTGAAGTTCTTGATACGCTTGACACTGCTTCGAGACAGAAAGAGGTTTTTTTTTTTTTTTTTTTATTTCTTTATGGATTTTTCCCCCCTTTGCCTTTATTGAGATTGTCTGTTGTTAATAATTTCGACTATATGGCTTTAATATTTTTGCCTTTTTTGGGTTGGGGTGTGTTATGAATGTGGTTTTAGGTGAACATTGTTACGAAATTGTACTGGGGAGATGCAAGGGAGAAGCTTCTACAAGCTGTTGAAGATCTGAAGCTGGACTCTCTAGTAATGGGAAGCAGGGGACTTGGTACTATCCAAAGGTAAAAGATCTAATCTTTCATTCTTATAGAATACAAATCTATCTTTTCTATGTGTCTTAGATGTGTATGCATGTATTGAAATCGTGTCTTGTGGAAAGCAGGATTATTCTGGGGAGTGTGAGCAACTATGTGATAACACATGCTTCTTGCCCTGTGACTGTAGTCAAGGATTCAAGCGTTGGCCAGCACTGATTTGGATTTGGATTTTGAGTGATCTATTCTATTACGGATCAATAGCATGAGCAATGTTACATTTTATGTTTTCCTGAATTTTAGATACTTTCCTCTTTGGACTGTTATTGAAAACCAAATGGATGGATATGTATTCACCTTATCATCAATTACGAAGAATAATCTTACTTGGTCGTAGTACATATGAGAGAACGGATGAGCACTACGCCGTAGTAATTGAATAATTTTTCTTTCTAGAATCTAGATATTTGTTCTTGGAATTGAAAGTTAAACATACGCCACAAGAGTCAAGAAACGGATGGGTTCAGAAGTCTCTTGGTTTATGGATTAAATTCTTTGCTGATCTTTGTTAGTACTCTTTCTTTTTTGGGTTAAATTCTTTGCCGATCTTTGTCAACCAAAAAAAAAAAAAAGTCCTTGTCTTATCGTTTATTATATTTTTTCCCTGATTGAGATTTGGCATACACAATAATATCATATGGATGGGTGGTTTAGATTTATGTTTAGTGGTGTGGTGTGCAGGAACGGAGTCAGGAGTTGGATTGTTGGAGACAAAGGGGTGGTTTTATTGTTAGCTATATGCAGTGACTTTGGTTTTAGCTTTTGGTTCTATTGTTTAGCCTGCAAAAGTTTTCTTTTGTTATTATTTTTTATGTGTGTGTAGAGCGTGTCTTTTGTTGGTAATGATAAAATTATTTTGTTTAAAGTTTTTCAAAGGGCTAAGTTGTTTGTTTTTGGTAAAATTGGTTTATTAGTCTCAATTTTTTTTATTGCCTATTAGTAATTTTTGTTGTTGGGCTAATAATTTGGGTTTTATTTTTATTTTTTTTAGATTTTAGATCTATAAATTTTTTTATGGACTTTAAAAGGAGGAAAATACTAGATCTACCATTTTTTTTTTACAAATTTTTGTTGTGATTAGTGGTTATTAATAAGTAAAAAAGTGATGTAAGTAGTGGACCTAGATGCAAACTAGTAAGAATTTGTTACCTTAATAATCTGCAAAAATGTTGTATAAAAGTTTGTTACTGTAGCATTTCTCTTATAATGATTAACAAGAGGGACAAAATGTAACTTTATTGAACGAAGTTGCTAAAATTAGTACCTAAATATATAATTATATAATTATATTATTTTTTAAAAAAAATTAGGGGGGCAATGTCCATGAATGGCTCCGTCCATGATGGTGTGGCACAGATTTATTGGGGAATTTTTAATGGAGTGATGCTACGCAGGGTCGGACCAAGCCTTTCGTAGACCTAACACGAAATCTTCAAATGGGGCCTTTAGGTTATCACTTAAATAATATTTAACTAGTATTTTACATAATAAATTTTTTTAAAATCCATTCATTTTACTTTTTAATATGATTTTTTTTTCATTGTCACATCAAATTATAAAAGTTCTGGAGACCATCAAGCACCCTTGGTGTAGTGATTACTCCATAAGTATAAGTTCTTGTAGGGTGTGAGGGGCAATGACTGAGATTTAAGTTTCTAGAAGAGAGGTTCACACATATATACACTTAGATTAGGCTAGAGTAGAATTTTTATCTTGTATAAAAATAATTAAATAAATAAAAGTTACATAGTAAAATTTTTAGTATTTTTAACATTTTTCTATTTGAATTATTTGTGATTAGGAACAAGTCTATTTGTAAGACCTTTTTATTTAAATTCGTTTTATCTCTATCTCTAACATTATTTAATTCTTTGAGCTTTCTTAATAGTGAAAAAAATGTAAACTAAAATGTTTTAATATCTCCAAAAAAAAAAAAATATATATATATATATATATATATATATATATATAAAATTTGCCCCCAAATTTGGGGCTTCTCTAGTAAGGGGCCCTAGGCAATGGCTGAATTGGCCTAAGCCTAGGGCTGCCCTGATACTACGGCTTAGAACATTATTATTGGTGGTACTAAAAAGTCACATTGCTATTTTTAGCATCACTAATTACAAAATTGGGGCTCCATTGGTGGAGCCAAAGCCAAAGTTTTTCATAAGTCTTTCAAAGTAACGTGTGAATTAGAAATCCTCTACTTCTTACGATAGCTACAAGTTTTTTGTTAAGTCTTTCAAATAAATATGTGAACTTGAAATCCTTTATTTCTCTCTTTGTATTTTACTTTATGCTCAATTAACTGCAATATGATATATATTTAATTTTAAGCTTTCACTAATTTAAAAGAAAAAAAAGGACATTGGTAACTAGTCTATGATATTCTGAATCTATTCATGCCATGCATTAGTGATGCTAAGTCATCGGTGGATATTTTGTTTTATTTTTATTTTATTTTTTTCCTTACAAAGAGTAAGAGAGAGGATTTGAACCCAAATTATTTTTATTAGAAGAATTAAGTAAACCATTCAACTATAAAGCTCTTGATGGTGGCTTTTTTATTAATTAATGTGTAAATCTAATTGCATATTTACGAATTACGTTCTTGTATTAAGAGTCTAAGTATATTGATTAATTTTATATATTTGGTTAGCGGTAACTTCTTCAAACATTTTTTTTCTAACTATAGTAGTATTTTTATTTTTAAACAAATGCAAACATATGAAAATCCGCCTTTGATTTATCTGGTTTGTACTTAAGTAGGCGCTGCCCTGTAAATACCTTGGTTGTTTAGTTCTTTTTAATGCAGTATCTTTTTACCCCCCCCCCCCCCAAAAAAAAAAAAAAATCTGATGAAATATTGATGATAGGGAAAAGTTCAATATGCGATGTTGATTGTTGAAGACTAGTTAATAGTACTTCTTTTAATAATTTTTATTGACAGAACAACCAAGAGTAGAGAAAACTTCATAGAAAAACTGCAACAGGGTAAGCAAGTACAGGGCTCAAACTCTCAAAGGCTAGAACAAACTCTTTCTACTACAGTCTACAGACAAATCACAAGAAATTACAAAGTATCATAAGAACCCAATTGATGACAAAGTGGTCAATTATTATGCAGTAATAATGCACCAATTGTGAGTGGCGAGTATAAGTTCATTATTTGGAAGCATTAACCATCCCAAAGCGTTTTCGCATATAGGCAACATGTTTGTCTCTAGGAGGTAGACTTTCCTTGATGGCACTTACACTTACAAACTCATTAGCCCAATTGAAAAGTTTGGGAAATTTCTCACTTGTCAACAACTCTGATACCCCTGAAGCTTCTTCAAAAATTCCAAGCCAGTAGCCTATCATGTTAGCAGCAATGTCTACCAGTCCAATAGTCTCTCCACCAAAAAACCTCTTTCCCTTGAGCTCATTTTCTAGAAATTGTAGAAGCTTAGATAACTCTTCCGCAGCCTTCTCGCGTTCTTTCTGATCTTCACCCCAGCAAGCTTTTAGTATTGCAGGCAAGCACTAAAAAAAGAAAGAGAGAAAACTCAAATTTTAGCGTGACTTGCAGTCTATTTTTCTAGGTTAAAAAAATTGCATCTCAAATGAGTGCTTGTACAAAAAAAAAAAAAAACACAAATAGATAATCAGTCAATACATGGCTTATCATTAAAGCCTTTGGGTGGGTTATTAGAAGAGTGGCTAAATAATTAAATTAATTATTTTTTAATAATTTAAACTTTTAGAATAATCGGTAATATATTACAGCAACAATGTAAATCAAATAGTCATGAGATTGAACTCTGTTTACACCATTCCTTCTATATCAAATAAAATAAAATAAAAAACTCACCTCTTAGGCCCACATGAGAGGAGTATGAAAGCAACCGCACAAAAAAAATATTTAATATTGGCGCAGATACAATTTTAGTCCAATATAGAAAATATATCGTTTGTTTATTACAGTACAAATTTACAATTGAAAGAAGCTTTGAGAGTAAATGATATTTTACCTTTTCGTCTATGAACTTGGCCCAGAATCGTGTATTGGCTCTCTGATAAGGATCTTTGGGCAAGATGGGATGATTTTTCCAGGTCTCATCAATGTATTCGAGAATAACAAGTGACTCGGCCACAGGCTTTCCATTGTGTACAAGCACGGGAATCTTTTGTGAACTGGGTTGTATTTGAGGAGGGAAGGGCTCTTGTTAGTTAGATCTTCTTCAATGTATTTGTACTCTATTCCTTTCAGCTTCAAAGCCATCTCTACTCTGCGGCCATAAGGGCTTGACCACGTACCAAACACCAATACTTCTTCAGCCATAATGACACTCTTTGTTCCTGCAGTTTACAGAGTTTGTAATGAGATTCAATTTTCAAGGGCTAGTCTCTACCTTCTGGGTCTGATGCCCTTTAATAGAGCCTATGCATGATTTTTATATTTAAAGAGGAAAAACCCAACTTGAATTCGTCAATTAGTTTGAATTTTGATGCTAACATAGGACGTGGTTATATTAAGTGTCAAATTTTCCCTTTTGGCCAAGCAGTTGTGGTAAGTGCTGGAATGTCAATAATGGCAAATCCAGGCCATAGTTCATTGACGATCTCCCCATAAAAAAAGAAAAGAAAAGAAGTTCATTGATGATCTCAGCAATGGTTGAGCTGAAGGATGACCTCAGCCAGAGACAGAATATACTCTTTCGGAAGGCTCTAGAGCAATGGACTAGAGCATCCGTGGAGCTTTAGCTATTTTACTATACAAAAAGTTACCTTTACAACATAGTTTTCAGATCCGAACAGTTCATTGAACCGTAAAAGAGAGAGATTTAAAGTTTTTGAGATCGAACCGAGATTGAACCGAAGTCGAACTGTGATAATGTTATAATTAATTTAATAATTATTTAAATTATAAATAAATATATTAAATAAATAAAAATTAAAAATTTAACTAAAATAATCCAAAACAAATATAGATAGTATTTTTTATAACATAACTTTCATAATACAAATAAGAACTATTAAATTCTAAAAAAACATAAATAGCTATTGAGTTTTTAAATTATTTTTAAGTCATAACAAAGTACAATTTAGTACGTGATTCTCAAAAAAAGAAAGAAAGTACAATTTAGTACCTAATCATTTTTATTTTATAATACTGAATAAAATAGTTTTTTTTTTTAAATGACTGAATAAAATAGTTAAGAGACATGCCCAAGCCCATTTGAATGTGCATATCTTTTTTTTTTTTCCCCAACGCTCAAGCCCATTTGAATAGTCAATGCTCACCACTTATTATAAATTTAAAAAAAAATAAAAATAAAAAACTAGATGAGATCTGAAGAGCCATTTGAATAGTCAATGGTCCATGCATTTAAAATTTGTTAAAGTTAAAAAATAACAAAACCCAAGAGGGAGTGGTTGACAGTAAGCCATCATTATAGTTGACAGCAATAAAGCACACAGTAAGTATTCAGAAGCAGCAAAGAACTCTACAACATTTTTAGTAATACTTTCACAATAAAATTTATGTGAAAAGTTGTTACTAATTTTAATTTGAACTCACCATTAAAATTATTTTTTTACTTACCAATATTAACTAATAACCATCTTTTACTTAAAATTTATTGTAAAATATTGTGAAAATATTACGGTAAATTGTGATTTTTTATTCTTTTTCTTTTTTTTCCTTGCATCACAGACCATACATTTCTCTTTTTTTTTTTTTTAATTTTTTTTCTCTTGATTTTTATCCTCCACACACGTTTCCCCATCCCATCCCATCCCCACTCATCTTATTTGACTCCTCTGTCCTCTCCTCTTTTACTTTTCTTTCTTCGTCTCTAGCTCTTCTTTCTCTTTCTCATTCTCTTTCTCTCATGCTCTCACCCTGTGACACACAATTACCAGCAGAGAACAAAGCTAGAAATCTCCCCTCTCGTCTCCGACTCTCCAGTTCCTTTCCTCCTCCAAAGTCCAAACTCGACGACGATCTCCCCTTCTTGCTCAAATCCCTAAATTACCCTTTCAAATTCAACAAATCCATTCTCAAAGCCCCTGGTACTCCTCACCACTAGCCTTCCATTCTCTCCATCATTCACAGGCTCGTCCAGATTGCTCTTTTCAACGATAATCTCTCCTTTTCTGTGTTTTTTTTTTTTATAATAAATTTTTTAAGGTTCAGATTCAAAGGGAACCGTGAGAAGCGGTCTGATCGTGGTTCTTAGAACTGTGAGGTCTGATCGCGGTTCCTACGGCTCCCTGATTTTTTCCCATAGAGCGGTTCTTGAGGCTAAAAGAACCGCAAACATGAGCGGTTCGAGGTTTTTCCGGTCGGACCGTACGGTCTGGTTCGGGTTTCAAAACTATGCTTTACAATGAATATATTTTAGCTTTTAACACAATAAAATAATATAAACATCACAATAAAATAATATAAATATTATAATAAAATAATATATCCACTGCAATAAAATAATATATGCACTCCAATAAAACACAATCAAAACCACCGCAACTGCTGCCACTACTGCCGCCACCATCGGTGTGATTTGATGCATAAATACTTAATTTGACATGTACACTGATAAAGAAAACAACAAATTCACTCGGCACAAATCAAATTCACACAATGCAAAAAAAAAAAACCCCAAAGCTTGGATCGACGGAAAACCAAAGCAATGGGCTGAGGAAGGCAGCGGCGGCACAGCCGGCTCTAACATATAAGCAAGAGAGGCAGTCGCTTAAGGCCCCGTGTAAAAAAAAGACCCCCTAATTTTAACCAATAGAGTTATTTCTTTCATTTTAATATTATTAATTAAGTCCAAATATTAGTCAATAAATAAAAGGCGAAAATGCACTTTTGGTCCCTACATTTTGGGTCAATTCCCATTTTGGTCCCAAAATTGATTTCTTTGCTAATGTCATCCCTAAAAAAAGAAAATCGTTTTTAAAATGGTCCTTTCCGTCAGGCTAGAAACGGAGAAATCCTACGTGGCTAACGGAATGTCATTCTTGACGTGGTGCTGACGTGGCTATTTAAATATTATTAAAAAAGATTATTTGGCATATTTAAATGCCATGTCAGCATTTTAATTTTTTTAAATAAAGCCACGTCAGAAAATTTATATAAAACAGAAATTAAATTTAAAAAAAAACCTTAAATCTAATTTAATTAAAAAAACTTGTTTCTAAAAAAAAAAAAAAAAAAAGGTGTTCTTCGTGTTCTTCCCCATCAAACCCAGGAAGAACTCAAACCCACATTCCCAGAAAACAAAATCATTAGTATTTAATAATGCTTAATGGAAAAAAAAAAAAGGGAGATCTAATTTAATTCCTAGTAGAACTCTTTCAACAAAATCAGACACATACACTCTCTCTCTCTCTCTCTCTCTCTCTCTCTCAAACTCAATCAACCATGGAAGATTCATCATCAAAAGACGACAGCCCACGAGTTCTCAGAGTGCTAGAAGCTCTAAAACAAGCCTCGCACGAGTTACAAGCCCACCCGAGCCCCAACTCGGACGAGCTCAACTCGTCCTCCGCCATTAACGCTCTCCTGGAGCTTGAAACCGAGTCCGACGCGCTTCTCTCCAGAGACCCAAATCTCTCTACCCTCTCTCAACACCTTTCCAACCTCAAAGCCCTCCTCGAGACCCTCAAGAATTCACGCCGCCACCACAGCATCCAATCGTTCTTGACTCGCCGAGTCTCGACTCACTCCATCTCCCGAGTCGCGGCTTCCATTGAGTCCGAAATTCAAGCCTGGATCGACCGCGAGAGCATCGAGACCTTGACGCGTGGACTACGCGAGCAACCAAAATTCAACAACGAGGACGAGTTGATAAGGTTTAACAAAGATGTGTTCGTGGGTTTGAGAGAGAGAGAGAGAGTGTATGTGTCTGATTTTGTTTCTGGGTATGTGTTTGTTGTTTGGTTGCTGGGTTTGTTTTCTGGGAATGTGGGTTTGAGTTCTTCCTGGGTTTGATGGGGAAGAACACGAAGAACACCTTTTTTTTTTTTTTTTTTAGAAACAAGTTTTTTTAATTAAATTAGATTTAAGGTTTTTTTTTAAATTTAATTTCTGTTTTATATAAATTTTCTGACGTGGCTTTATTTAAAAAAATTAAAATGCTGACATGGCATTTAAATATGCCAAATAATCTTTTTTAATAATATTTAAATAGCCACGTCAGCACCACGTCAGCAAACAGGACATTCCGTTAGCCACGTAGGATTTCTCTGTTTCTAGCCTGACGGAAAGGACCATTTTAAAAACGATTTTCTTTTTTTAGGGATGACATTAGCAAAGAAATCAATTTTGGGACCAAAATGGGAATTGACCCAAAATGTAGGGACCAAAAGTGCATTTTCGCCTAAATAAAATAGTATTTTTTTATGAAAAAGAATTCTACATTCACAATATTTTTCATAATACTTTCACAATAAATTCTAAGCAGCAGGATGTTACTGGCTGTTATTGGTCGTTAAAAAATTTATTTCAATGGTGGGTTCAATTTAGAATTAGTAACAAATTAACACCTAGAATTTGTTGTGAAAATGTTATAAATTTAGCACTTCTAAAAAAAAAAAAAATCAATACACAAAAAATTTCACAACAATTGAGTTGGCAAATTTTTACTAATTCTCATCTAGATCCACCACTAATGTCATTTTTTGACTTACCGTTATTAATCTGCCACATCAACAAATGTGAAATGTTTTGTCAATTTTTTTGTGTCTATAGACATTCTCAAAAAAAAAAAAAAAAAAAAAATCTAGGTGGTTCATATTAATTAGTAATTTTGCATCTAATAAGAGAATAGAGTCTAAGCAATATTTAGATTATTTTTTTAAAAGTAATTTTTAAATATATAAAAGTCCTCATTTTATTTTTCGCCTTAGGCCCCTCAATGCATAAAGTCCCCACTGAGCAGCGGCTTCGACGATGAAACCTAGAGCTTGGATCGACGATGAAACCCACGAAAACCAAAGAAACCCAGGCTTGTCGGTGTTGGGTGAGCGTTTAGATGGAGGACTGGGTGGAGGCGTGGGTCGAAGACGTTGAGACAGAGAGGTGAGAGTTCAGAAGGAGTTAAGAGAGGGGTTGGAGAGTTCAGAGGGAGTTAAGAGTGAGAGTGAGAGGAGAGTGAGAGTGAGAGGAGAGTGAAAGACACAGTCGGTTTAAGGCTGATCGGCGGCTTGGGAGAGTAAGCTTGAGAGAGTTTTGAGAGATGAGATGAGAGTGAATTGAGAGAGAGGCGTGAGAATAAAAGAAAGAAAAAAAAAAACCAACCTATATTATTTTAATTTGCCCAGAATAAAAACTTGTTTTTTTTTTTTAGCTCTAAGTTACTGTGCACATCTATCAATAAAGTTAAAAAAAAATGCCTTTCACTCCATTTTTGAATGGTGGTTTTTTGTGTTTTGGTGGAGCTAAAATAGCTATATAGCTATTTAGCTCCACTGATGCAAGTGCTCTAAACTAGCTAACTACTGTATAATACTAGCCAAGTCGACAGCCTTTGGGTCATGTGGCTCATCCAGCCCACTTAATGTATATGGGGTGGTGGGCTACTAAGTTGTACTGTAGTTCCCCTCATAGTCTTTACCTAACATGGGAAAATTTTTAGTTATGAGAGAGAGAGAGAGAGAGAGAGAGAGGCAAACTTGAAACATTTAGGGTTAATTTGGATATGGAGATGAAAAAATGGGAGGATGAAAAAAATTTAATTTTTCCTTGTGTATGTTTGATTGGAGGGATAGAAAAGTGGACGGATGGAAAAAGAAATTTTTTTTGGTTGAGGAGAAAAGTAAAAGGATAGAAAATGTAATTTATATAAATTACTTTTATGCCCTTATTACATACTACTTTATAAATATTTTCTTTTTATTCATTAAAGAAGAAGAAAAATATTACTTCTATTAATTAAAGTAAATTTATAAAAATTCTCGCATCACACATATTATATTAATTTAATTTTCTTTCTTATTATATTTTTTAATATAACAATTACTCTATTTTTTTTTTTATATAAAAGAAAGAAAGAGAGAAAGAAAAGTAGTATAATACTATTTTATTCCATCAATATATATATATGTTTGAGCTACACCTACACATCCTAATATTTGGCTGGGTATAAGTAAAACAGTGTGTTGAAAAAATAAAGAAGAAGACAAGGGATGGGTACAAGTAAAACAGTGTGTTGAAAAAATAAAGAAGAAGATAAGGGAACTGTAGAAGATGAGGGTTGTAAACGAGCTAAGCCGAGTATTAAAAGTTCAAGTTTGTTTATTTAATTTGTTGTTTTGAACACGAGCTGAACTTGAGCTCATCACCAAACAAGATTTTATGTTCAAGCTTGTTTGTGAGCTATTTAATTAACTTATTCTTTTTTTTATATATTGTGAAATTATGACTAAATTGTTTTACCACTACACAATTTTATGAATTTTACTACAAATAGGCTATTTATTTTATCAAACTTATACAATCCAATTTCAAATTTATATAAATTTATTTTCAAACAAGTATACTTATAAAAATATAATATTACATATAGTTTAAGTGAGCCCTCATGTTCACAAGCTTATTCATGATCACATTATTATATTTGAGTTTGACTCGTTTAATAATCAAGTTTAAACTTAAGACTTGAACTTAGCTTGTTTTCTAAACAAACAAACATAAATAAGCTTTTTCCTAAGCCAAGCTCAAGTTATTCATAAACAATTTGGTTCATTTACAACCCTAGATGTGTGGCTGGGTGCGTAGTTGAAAGTTATAGTAAGAGCTAGGGTGGATAGAAATGTAATTGGACCCAATTGAAGCAAGTTAGCACAAAATCACCGATATTTTCTCTCCAAATTGGAGATCACATTTTGGTGGGCTTGGGTGGAAAATACTTGGGACTGCCACTTTTCTCTCATCTTTTCTACCCTTAACCAAAAACAAAAAACACAATTTCTCCCTACTTTTCTCTTCCCCATTTTCCATTCCTCCAACCAAACAAAGCCTTAGTCTTTTGTCATGTTGTCTTGTGGAAATATAAGATATTCCATAACTTGGGACTGCCACTTTTCTCTCATCTTTTCTACCCTTAACCAAACAACAAAAAACACAATTTCTCCCTACTTTTCTCTTCCCCATTTTCCATGCCTCAAACTAAACAAAGCCTTAGTCTTTTGTCATGTTGTCTTGTGGAAATATAAGATATTCCATAACTTCCCCATTCCACAAGTGGAGAACACTTTATAGGAAAACTAAAATAGGGTAAGTTATAGGGGCGTAGCCGGAATTTTTTACTTGAGGGGGCTGAATTACATATTCATATGTTAGTCATAATTTATTAATATATGGTATACAAAATGATCAAATTTTAAAATATCATAAAATTATTTTTAAACTCAAATCAATGTATATAAATTGTCTAATTTGCTATAAAAATGTACCAAAAAATATTTCTTAAAAAAAGAACTTAGCATTTCCTGTAAAAGTTATGGTTGACGTTGATCCATCATATTATAAAATTAATTCAATACTAATTCTATGTGGAATTTCTTAACAGTTTCCTTTTCAAACTTTAAAACAACAATAACAATAAATCTTGTCTCTATGGCAACCTAAATTGTCTTCTAAACAATCAAGATTAGCACGACTTATCAAGCATCTAAATCCAAAATTAGAAGACAAAATAAGCTAGGGAAAATATGAGATGATGAGAAAAAAAGATCAAATTTGTGAAAAAAAACTCATAAGGTTGAGCAGTGCTACCAGTGCACAAAATATACACAAAGGAACACAATGCACTGCACTTTTATATGCTTATAAAATACAAAAAGAAAGGACATATGGTGTCTAGGAATTTGTTATGTTTGGTAAAATTTTATGTTTTAATTATGTGGGTCGACTTGATAAACTACTGGGGCAGACTAACTAAATGGGTCACTGCAGGATTTAAAAAGAAAGAATAGTCAAACTCTTGTATACTAGGCTCGATGATTTTTTTTTTTTTTTTTGGGCTAATCATTTCAATTCTTTTGTGGGGGCCAATCATTTCAATTCTAAAAACCCATCTTATTTTAATATACTATCGTAAAGGGATTTCATTAGTTTTCCCAATGTACAGAGTTGAGTAGAACTTTCTATAGCCGATGATAGTCTAGTATTCATCCTGTAGGGAATTTTCACGAATTCCTAAACTTGTGAGAAACAAAATATAGAGAAAAAACACACGCCAAAGAAAAATAATCACATGCACAAGACAGTATTTACGTGGTTCGGCAATTTGCCTACGTCCACAGAGTTGCAGGGATTTCACTATTATCAGGGAAAAATACAAAGTGCGGCTACAGTATTTTTCTCTCTCAAAACCGACTACAGAAAAAACCCTAATCACAAAAATTGTGTTTTCTACATCTTGCGCACAGAATTCACAATGGGCTACAAAATAGGCCAAAATTTTTTTCCCGGGGGCATTGCCCCCGGACCCCCAAATGGCTTATCCATAAGCACTCTAGCTTAGGCCTATCAACCCAAACCTTAAAAAATCTCCCATTAAAAAACCACACAACATTATTCAAGTTCAATTGAGTTGTCAACCAAATAAAACATAACTAAACTCCATAAAGCCCAACAAATCTCCCACTTGGAAACTAGTTCAATCATCAACATTAGTTGCTATCTTCCAAAGGCAATCCCTCATCCCTGCAACTCATCCTCCCATCCTTAAAAAGCTAGAAGGCCAACTAAAGCTACACACAGTTTCAACATTTCAATAGTGACACCCTTAGTCAACATGCTTACCGGGTTCTTGGATCCATAAACCTTCTCAAGTATTACCAACTTATCTTCAACAAAAGTACCAATATAAAATGGTATTTTGTTTGTATGTGCTTCGACTTTGAATGAAAAATTGTACTCTGACTGTCACTATGCAAAATGCCCATCTCTTGCTTTTTACCCAATTCATCTAAGAAGCCATGTGGCCAAATCATCTCCTTTCCAGCTTCAGTTGCTGCAACATACTCAACTTCTGTAGTAGACAGAGTAACAATCTTTTGCAAATTTGAGACCCAAGATATAGTTGTACCACCCAGAGTAAATACAAACCCAGTAGTGCTCTTTCTACTATCAATATCACCAGCAAAATCAGCATCTACATAACCCTGCAGTTTCAAACTTGCACCTGTGAAGCAAAGACATGTATCTGATGAACTCCTCAAATATCTCAGAATCCACTTGATTGCCCCCCAATGCTGCTTTCCTGGCATACTCATGAATCTGCTCACAACTCCCACTGCATGTGCAATGTTTGGCCTTGTACACACCATAGCATACATCAAGCTGCCAATATTTGAGACATAGGGCACCTTGCTCATACAGTCCCTCTCTTCTTCTGTTTTCGGTGACTGTTCTTTGCTTAGTTTGAAATGACTACCCAAGAGTGTGCTCATTGGTTTAGCTTCATTCATGTTAAATCTGCTGAGAACTTTCTTCACATACTCTAATTGTGAAAGCTTCAATGTACCATTAGCCTTGTCTCTAATGATTCTCATACCAAGGATTTGCTTTGCAGCTCCCAAATCCTTCATTGCAAACTGTTTTGACAATTGCTTCTTCAGATTATTAATCTCCTCAATGCTAGACCCTGCAATGAGCATATTATCCACATACAATAGTAAAATGATGTAAGAATTGTCAAAAAACTTAACATAACAACAGTGATAAACTTCACATCTCTTGAACCCAATTCTATGCATAAAACTGTCAAACTTCTTGTACCACTGTCAAACTTCTTGTACCACCGTCTAGGAGCTTGTTTTAGGCCATACAAGCTCTTTCTTAGTTTGCAGACTAGATTCTCTTGTCCCTGAACAATGATCCCTTCTGGCTGAATCATGTAAATGTCTTCCTCCAAGTCACCATGAAGGAATGCTGTCTTCACATCTAATTGCTCAAGATGTAAATTTTCTGTAGCCACTATTCCCAGTACCAGTCTAATTGTTGGCATCTTCACAGCTGGAGGAAATATCCTAGTGTAATCAATGCCCTGCTTCTATTGGAACCCTTTAACAACTAATCTGGCCTTGTAACATTTGCTACCATCATGATCATTCTTTATTCTGTATACCCACTTGTTGTGCAAAGTCTTCTTTCCTGCTGGCAATTTAGTCAGTTCCTATGTCTGATTCCCCAACAAGGAATCCATCTCATCCTTCATGGCTAACTCCCACTTGCTTGAATTCTCATTTTGCAAGGCTTCATCATAGCATTCTAGCTCACCACCATCAGTCAACAAGAGATAATTTAGAGCGGGTGAATAACGCTATGGAGGTCTAATGGTTTTGGAAGATCTGCAAACTTCAGCTACAGGTGTACTCTAATCTACCTGTGAGTCTACATTCTCCTTATTTTCTTCACCCATTTTCTGGACAGTGCTTTCAATCAATTCATCTAAGTTGATAAACTCAGATTTATCTTGATTTGTCCTTGTAACATCTGGCACTACAATTGACCTGTCCTTATACATAACCTGTTCCTTAAATATCACATTTCTACTTCTAATGATTTTCCTGTTTTGTTCATCCTAAAACCTATAGCCAAATTTCTCATCACCATAGCTAATGAAAAAACATATTTTAGACTTTTCATCAAGTTTACTACGAGCATCAGAATCAATATGAACATAAGAAACACAACCAAAAACTTTTAAATGGGAAAACTTTACCTCTTTACCGCTCCAAACCTCCGCAGGAAGTCTGAACTCCATAGGAACTGATGGTCCTCGGTATATTAAGTAAGCTGCAGTGCTAACATCATCAGCCCAGAAAGTTTTTGGTAGTCCAACATGCAACCTTATACTCCTAGCACGCTCATTAAGAGTTCTGTTCATGCGCTTAGTCACACCATTCTGCTGTGGTGTCCCAGGAATGGTCTTCTCCATCCTAATTCCTTGTGTAGCACAATATTCACTGAGCCCTCCATCTATGTACTCTCCTCCATTATTTAACCTCAAACATTTTACTTTCAAACCTGTTTTTATCTCAACCATAGCCTTCCACGTCTTAAAAGTTTCAAATACATCGGATTTATTTTTTAGAAAATAAACCCATACCTTTCTGCTTGAGTCATCAATGTAAGTAATGTAGTACCTTGAACCTCCAAGGGATGCAACTGGAGAAGGCCCCCACAAATCAGTGTGTACTACAATTTTTTAGCCTTCAGTGTCCTGCCAGTTTTCAAGAAGCTCTCATTTTTCTGCTTTCCTAAGATGCAGCTTTCACATATGTCAAAATCAATGGACTTCAATTCTGGTAGTTTTCCTTTTGACAACAGCATCTTCATCCCTTTCTCACTTATGTGACCAGGTCTGCGGTGCCATAGGCTTGTATCAGTACTTGCTTCAGCAACTGCAACTGTGTCTCTTGGACTTGAGGTCATATAGAGAGTATCAGTCTTCTTTCCATGAGCCAATACTCTAGCTCCCTTTGTAACCTTCCAAGTACCACCAACAAATAGTATTGCATGCCCTTCATCATCAAGTTGTCCAACAGAAATCAAATTCCTCCTTAGGTCAAGAATATGTCGAACCTTCTCTAGTAACCGAACAGACCCATCGGGCAACAATTTCCGGATGTCTCCTATACCCACAACATCCAAGATTGAACCATCAGTCAAATACACCTTACCAAAATCACCTGCAACATAATTTTGTATGATTTCTCGGTGTGGAGTGGTATGAAACGAAGCTCCTGAGTCCAGAACCCAATCATCAAGTGGACTGTCTACTGCAAGAAGTAATGCATCCTGTACCTCTTTTGTTACAGCATTAGCAGAGTCATCTTCATTCTTCTTCTTAGGATTTTTCAATTGCCACCTAAAGTGACCTATTTTCCCACAATTCCAGCATTGTATTTTGATCTGCCCCGGTTTGAATTTCTATCATTACCTCTACCTTTTGTCTCAAGGTTTAGGGCAGAACCAGATCCTGAGGTTTCACCTGCATCTCTTATGCGAACTTCCTTAGCTAGAATTAAATCCCGTATGTTGTTGTACTTCAGTTTTTCTTTTCCTATAGAATTACTTACTGCCATCCTCATTGCCTCCCAACTATTTGGCAAAGAAGCTAAAACGACCAGTGCACGGATCTCATTATCAAAATCAATTTCTACAAACGACAATTGATTTGTGAAAGTGTTAAATTCATTCAGATGTTGTGCTACTGATGCGTTCTCTGCCATCTTCAGATTGAACAGTTTCTTCATCAGATGCACCTTGTTGTTTGCTGACGGCTTATCATACATACCACACAAAGCCTTCATCAGATCTACAGTGGTCTTCTCTTTCACAACATTGTGTGCAACAGACCTAGACAACGTTAACCTGATAACTCCCAGTACTTGTTTGTTAAGAAGAGCCCATTCCTCATCCTTCATAGTCCCAGGTTTTGTCCCCAAAAGAGGCAGATGCAATTTCCTCCCATAGAGATAATCTTCAATCTGCATCCTTCAATATGCGAAGTTTGTGCCATCGAACTTTTCTATTCCAGACGCCTTTCCTGCTTCCTCTGCCATTGCTCCCACTCAAACCTAACCCTAGGCTCTAATACCAGATGTAGGGAATTTTCATGAATTCCTAAACCTGTGAGAAACAAAATATAGAGAAAAAACACACGCCAAAGAAAAATAATCACACGCACAAGACAGTATTTACATGGTTCAACAATTTGTCTACATCCACAGAGTTGTAGGGATTTCACTATTATCAGGGAAAAATACAAAGTGCGGCTACAATCTTTTTCTCTCTTAAAACCAACTACAGAAAAAACCCTAATCACAAAAACTGCGTTTTCTACATCCTACACACAGGATTCACAATGGGCTACAAAACGGGCCAAATTTTTTTTCTTGGGGGCATTGCCCCCGGACCCCTAGAAGTCTTGTCTATGGAGCAGAGGCTTAGGCCGACAGGCTCCCATTAAAAAACCATGCACCATTATTCAGGTTGGGTCGGGTTGTCAACCGGATTAAACACAACTAGGCTCCACAAAACCCAACACATCCAAGCTACAGTGGAGTAATGTGAAAACTTAATGTCTATTCTTGAGTTATTTGAGGCTGCACCAAGGCCATCTATAAACCGTCGAAAAATTTTGTTGTTTTTCAGTAAGAACACGAATTCGCAAGTTCAAGGTGCTATTTAGAATTTTTGGGGGCACGAGTCATAATGGATTGTGAGAAGCACCTTAGATTATCAACTGGAAAATCTAAGGTAAATACTTTCAAAGAACTCCAAGAAAAAATATCGAAGAGAGTAATGAGTTGGAAGGAGAAGTTCATTTTAAAAGCTAGTTGTGAAGTGTTGATAAAAACTGCAGCTCAGGCCATCCCTATCTACTCAATGAGCCTTTTTAGGATGCCACAGAGTTTGTGCGACACAATAAATTCCACACTAGCTAAATATTGGTGGGGACAAACAGAGGATGAGAAAATGATCCATTAAATTAATTGGAAGAAGCTGTGCTCACTAAAAATAAAAGGAGGGAAGGTTTTTTGGGATATTCATGCATTCAACCTCGCTATGCTTGCTAAACGGGCATGGAGATTGATCCATAATACTACCTCCTTATTTTACAGAGTATACTATATACAAGGCCCTGTATTTTCCGAGATATTCTTGTATTAAAGAAGAGTTGGGCACCAATCCATCTTCTGTTTGGCGAAGCCTTCTGGCAGCAAGGGAGATTCTTTGGGTGGGGTCTAAATGGAAGGTTGGAGATGACTAAGTGATAGATGTTAGGGAGCAGACTTGGTTGCCACACACCCCAGTGTTTAATGGTGAACCCCCTCCATCCGTGCAGGTCAGTGAGCTTATTGATGAATGTGGGATCGTGGAAAGATTTCCCTTTTGTTTGCACACAACATGGCAGGAGATTTTGTCCATGCCATTGAATTTACGTTCTTGAGATCAGCTAGTTTGGAAAGAATCCCGCTCACAGACTTTCTTAGTAAAATCATAAATGCAACGTACCAAGCTGCCCTCTGTCTGCAGCAGCAAGCATATCACAAATCAAAGCAGCATCATCAAGATTCAAGGCATGAAGAGGCATGGCAGAAGGCAGAGTAGATCAGTGTACTTGGCTAAGCTACTTGTAGTTTAGTGATAAATTGTATATAGCTTATACTGCATATAGTTTACTGGTTTGTATATTGTTTAGTGAAGCACGTGATTGCACATGTGAGCTTTTAGTTGTTTAGTTGATTTGTTAAGAGTTTGCTACAATTTCTAAGTTAGTTATTGTGATTTTTATATAAGGCCGTGTATCATTAAGTTACTCAATGAGAAATTCATTTTTAGCAAATCTCTCATATGGTATCAGAGCGTTCTCTCAAAATTCCCAAATTTCTAGGGTTTTGTGGGTTTCGTTCTTGTCGTCCATGAAAGCTTAAAGCTTCGTTCTTGAAAGCTTGAGGATTTCGTGGGTTTCATTCTTGTTGTTCTTGAAAGCTTGAAGCTTCGTTCTTGAAAGCTTGAAGGTTTCGTGTTTCTTCGTTCTTGTCGTTCTTGAAAGCTTGAAGCTACTTCAATGGCGTCTGCATCAAATTCTTCTTCATCCACCTCATCTGAGCAAGATCCAGTGCTGGTTGAAGACATGTCGAATCCTCTGTATCTTCTCCATTCTGAAAGTCCTGGAGCTATGCTCGTGTCTGAAGTTTTGACCGGTGAGAATTACCATGCCTGGGCTTGATCCATGAAGAAAGCCTTGATTGCAAAGAACAAATTTGGTTTTGTTGATGGCTCTATCACTCTTTCGTCTCCATTGATAAAAACTCCAACAGCTGTTGATTAGTATTACCTACAGAGACACAGCACTAGAAATCTGGAATGACCTTAGGGATACACATTCTTAAGGAAACGGACTTAGTATTTTTCAGTTGCAAAAGGATATTGCATCAATCAATCAAGGTGATTCTTTAATTACTACCTTTTTCACTTAATTAAAGGTGTATTGGGATCAACTCAAGATTTTTAGGCCTAATCCAACTTGTACTTGTGGAAAATGCACTTGTAATCTGTCCAAGAGAATTGAGAATTTTCATTTTCAAGATACAGTGATGCAATTCTTGATGGGGCTCAATGATTCTTATTCTCAAATCAAGGGACAGATTTTGTTAATGGAGCCACTTCCATCCATTAACAAAGTCTATTCCTTGTTGATTCAAGAAGAGAGACAGAGGAATATGGGAAATTCCAATGCTCATGTTGAGTCCATTGCTCTTGCCGTGAAAGGTTTCAATTCTACTTTTTCTGGAGGAAAGAATTCTAAAGGCAAGGATAGGCCTGTTTGCTCTCACTGTGGGAGACTTGGTCATACCATGGAGAAGTGTTTCAAGCTACATGGGTTCCCTCCTGGTTTTAAGCTTAAAGGGAAGACTTCAATGGTGAATCAAGTGAGTGTTCAAGATGATCTCACAGAGAATGGATAGTCATCCAATGATGTTGCTCAATTCACTTTTACTTAGGAGCAATGCCAACAATTTCTGACTATGCTAGGCAATCAGATACAAGCTGTTGCCCACCTCTTTAAAGATGTTCATATGACCAATAGTGTGATCAAGCCTCATTCAGATCAACCAGCAGCTTCTTCTACAACTGCTACCAAACCTAACAATGCTCTCACTATGTCAGGTATATCCTTCTTTGGGAATTCTGATTTGGGACATTCTATTTTTTCTGCACATATAGTCAATAAAACAGCCTTTAATGGAGATACTTGGGTTATTGACACTGGGGCAACTGATCATATTGTGCATTCTGTTCATTTATTCACTGCATTCACTACTGTCAATTGTGTGGTTGCACTTCCTAATGGTGAAACAGTTGTGGTAATTCACATAGGTTCTATTACACTTTCATCCACTTTTATCCTTCATAATGTTCTCTGTGTTCCTTCCTTTTCTTTTAATCTTTTGTCAGTTAGCCAACTCATTAAGACTTGTTCTTGTTATCTTGTTTTCTTGTCAAATTTATGTTTTATCCAGGACCTTATGTGCTGGAGGACGATTGGTGTGGGTGAAGTTCATGATGGGTTGTACTTGCTGCAACACAGCCCTTCAGATGCTTATACCCTTCCAATCAATTCCAAGGTTTTTCAATCCATCTTCAACTCTGTTTTCAAGTCTGTTTTTAGTCAACCTCAATCTCATGTACTCAATAATACTGTTGTACCTTCTTCTATATGGCATCTTAGATTAGGTCATCCCTCAGATGCTAAAGTTTCTTCCTTAAAGAATGTACTTCATGATTCTGTTTGTACTTTTAATAAAGATTGTGAGATTTGTCCACTTGCAAAGCACAAAAGACTTCCTTTTCCTTTTCCTAATCACATATCAGATTCTCCTTTTGACATTGTTCACCAGTGATATTTGGGGTCCCTATATTGTTCCTACTGTTGATGGACATAAATATTTTCTTACTATTGTTAATGATTGTACTAGATCAACTTGAGTTTATCTCATGAAGTCCAAGTCTGATACTAGATCCATTTTACAGTCCTTTTACACTATGATTAAAACTTAGTTCAATAAAGCCATCAAAATTTTTAGAACTGATAATGGCCTTGAATTTCAAATGACTGAATTCTTTAAGACTTATGGCATTATCCATCAACATAGTTGTGTTGCCACTCCTTAACAAAATTCAGTTGTGGAGAGGAAGCACCAACATATTTTATGTGTTGCAAGAGCCTTAAGAATTCAATCTAATGTTCCTATTGCCTATTGGGGTGACTGCATTCTCACTGCTGTGCACCTTATCAATAGACTTCCATCACCTCTTCTTCATGATAAAACTCCATTTGAATTGCTTTATGGCAAAGTTCTTGATTACAGCTCTCTTAGAGTCTTTGGTTGTTTATGTTTTGCTTCTACATTGGCTCAAAATAGACCTAAATTTGATCCTAGAGCTATCAAATGTGTTTTCTTGGGCTATCCCTTTGCTATTAAAGGTTACAAACTGCTTGATTTACATTCTAAGAGAATTTTTATATTGAGGGATGTTGTTTTTCATGAGTCTATTTTCCCTTTTCAGTCTCTTCCTTCTTCCACTTCTCCCTCTCCCTCTGATCCTTTGTCTCAACTTTTACTCCAAATGCTCCACCTTTACCTATAGATGATTTACATTCTAAATCTATTCCTGTTTTTGATGGTCTTCCATCTAATCATGTTCCTGATCTTGCTGATCACACTAATCATCCTACTTCTCAGCTTCTTGAAGATCATTTTTCTGATCTTCCTGAAGACTTCTCTGTGTTTTTACCTAATGATATTATTGATAATCCTCATTTGCAACCTGATCCTGTTCCATCCTTACCTAATCCTTCTGATTCTTCACTTAGAAGGTCCTTTAGGGTGTCTAAACCTCCTGCCTATCTTCAATCCTATAAGTGTAATACACTTTCCACTAGGTATCCTATAACTAATTTTGTTTCTTCTCACAAGTTATCCCCTAGCTATTCTCATTTTTGCAATAGCATTTCTGCTCTTAAAGAACCTCAGTTTTACCATCAAGCTGTTGGTGATCCTAATTGGGAGGCTGCCATGGCAGCTGAACTTGAAGCTTTAGAACAGAATCACACTTGGTCTATTGTCCCTTTGCCTTCCAACAAAAAGGTTGTTGGATGTAAGTGGGTTTTTCACATCAAGTATAAGGCTGATGGTAGCATTGAAAGGTATAAGGCTAGGCTTGTGGCAAAAGGATACACTCAGCAATAGGGTTTAGACTATACTGAGACATTCTCCCCTGTGGCTAAAATGGTCACAGTTAAGCTTTTCTTGGCTTTGGCTGCTGTGCATGGTTGGGTTCTTCAACAGTTAGACGTTAATAATGCCTTTTTAAATGGTGATTTGAATAAGGAAGTCTACATGTCTCTTCGTCCTGGTTTGCACAGCAAGGGGGAGTTGGATAGCAAGGGGGAGCTAGTTTGCAAATTGCACAAATAATTATATGGACTTAAGCAAGCTTCAAGACAATGGTTCTCCAAATTTTCAACTACCCTACTGCAGCTTGGTTTTGTACAATCCAAAGCAGATTATTCATTGTTTGTGAAGCAACATGGTAAGCTTTTTATAGCACTTCTAGTCTATGTTGATGACATACTTATTGCTAGTAATGATCTTAAAGTTGTTGAAGATCTCAAGTTGTCCTTGGATAAGCATTTCAAGTTCAAGGACTTAGGAAATTTGAGGTATTTCTTGGGTTTGGAAGTTGCAAGATCACAAAAGGGTATCTCTTTGTACCAAATGAAGTATGCCCTTGAAATTGTTCATGATGTTAGGTTGCTTGGCTGCAAACCTACTAGAACTCCTATGGAAGTAAATTTGAAATTTAGCATGGATGATGGTGAGTTATTACATGATGCTGGGATGTATAGGAGGTTAATAGGTAGACTATTGTTCTTAACATTTACTAGGCCAGATATTACGTACTTTGTGTGTAGGTTAAGTTAGTTTATGTCTAAGCCTAGAAAACCTCATTTAAAGGCAGCATATAGGATCATTTAATACATTAAAGGAACTACAAGACAAGGGTTATTTTTTCCATCAAACACTTCATTGCACATAAAAGCCTTTGCAGATGCAGATTGGGCTGCTTGCCCAGATTCTAGAAGGTCTATTATAGGTTTTTGCATCTTTCTAGGTGACTCCTTGATTTCCTGGAAATCTAAGAAACAAAATACTGTTTCTAGATCCACTGTAGAAGCCGAGTACAAATCAATGGCTGTGGCTGTATGTGAAGTAACGTGGATTCTCTATTTGCTAAAAGATTTGAATATTGCACATGACAAGGCCACTCTTTTGTTTAGTGACAGTGAGGTAGCAGTCCACATAGGGTCTAACCTTATGTTCCATTAACGTACAAAGCATATTGAAATAGATTGTCACATTGTGAGAGATAAGGTGCAAGATGGAGTTATAAGATTGATGAACATTAGAAGTCAATCTCAGTTGGCAGACTTGTTAACAAAGGCCTTGAACTTGACTCAATTCACAACCTTAATTAACAAGATGGGAATTCTGAATATTCATTCCAGTGGTGCACATCTTGAGGGGGAGTATCACAGATCAAAGCAGCAGCATCACGATTCAAGGCATGAAGAGGCAGAGCAAATCAGTGTACTTGGCTAAGTTACTTGTAGTTTAGTGATAAATTGTATATAGCTTATCCTGCATATAGTTTACTGGTTTGTATATTGTTTAGTGAAGCACGTGACTGCACATGTGAGCTTTTAGTTGTTAAGAGTCTGTTACAGTTGCTAAGTTAGTTACTGTGATTTGTATATAAGGCCGTGTATCATTAAGTTACTCAATGAGAAATTCATTTTTAGCAAATCTCTCATAAAGCAGGTGTCGAACATTCCTTGGCTGGGGGTGAACGCCCCATATGGCAAAAATTATGGTCTCTTAATGTAAGAAAGAACTTTCGTCTAGAGAGCATGCTCGAATATACAACCTATAAGAGATAACTTGAGTAAAAGGAAGCTGAATGTTGACCCACGTCGTAAAATCCTCTGCCAACATCCTGAAACAATTGGTCATCTGTTGTGGGAGTGCCCTCTAGCGCTAATGTCTGGGCTTGTTCAAAGGCAAGCTACATAAAAGCAAAAATGATGTCCAAGATTTTTTCTTGTTGTTTAAACGCTAGATAGAAAAGTTGGATCCCCAAGACCTTGAACATTGGGCAGTAACTTCTTGGGCTAGGAATGCTTACAATAGATTCTATTTTGGGAAAGCTCGAGTCCAACCGAAGAGAATCCTTGATAGTGCAATGGGTCTCCTTAGGAAACTTGGGTTTTTCTCCCTTCTCTTTAGTGGAGCCTTTCATTTGTATACATTTTGTTTCTTTATTGATACAAAATTCTATCTTTTCCATAAAAAAAAAGTTTTCCCAATGTTACATGTGCCTCCGCCCCTGGGTAAGCAAGTACACGGCTCAAAGGCTCAAACAAACACAAACTATTACAGACGAATCACATGAAATTACAAAGTACATAAGAACACGATTGATAACAAAGCGTCAATTATTATGTAGCACCAACTGTGAGTGGCGAGTGTGAGTTCACCTATTTGGAAGCATTACCCATCCCTAAGCGATTTCGCAGATAGGCAATATGTTTGTCTCTAGGAGGTAGATTTTCCTTGATGGCAGTGACGCACACAAACTCATTAGCCCAATTGTAAAGTTTGGAAATTTATCCTTTGTCAACAACTTTGTGTAGCTTCTTCAAAAACTCCAAGCCAGTAGGCTATGATGTTTGCAGCAATGTCTAGCAGTCCAATAGTCTCTCCACCAAAATACTTCTTTCCCTTGAGCTCATTTTCTCTTTCTCTTCGCTCCAGCAAGCTTTAAATATTACCGACAAGCACTAAAGAAAGAAAGAGAGAAAAATCAAATTCTGGTGTGACTTGTGGTCTATTTCTGATGTCACGAAAATCTGAAGAAAACATATACGATGCTCTCTTTGATGGACAGAAACTAAATAGTTAGATTAGGTTTGGTAGCAGTTTTTGTTTTCTATTTTCAAAAACTTATTTTTGGGAATATAAAGATAAAACATTTTTCTTGTATTTTTGAAATAAAAAACATTTTTGGTTGGCTGAAATTAAAAATATAGTTTTTTGAAAAAAAATAGAAAGTACTTAAATATGTTGTTACTAGGATTTGAATTCTAATGCTAACTCATTAAATGAGACAGATTCATTAAATTGAATGCATGTCATTGACTTTTGAAAATTAAAAACTGAAAACAGCATTTTGCATGTTTTTAGTTTCCTTCATAAATTGAGTTTTGAGAACAATTTTCGTTTTTAGCCCATTTTGAGTTGCCAAAGAAGTTTTGTAGTCTCAAAAATAAAAAATTATTTTTGAAAATAGAATATAAGGGGGAAAAATACCAAATATACCCTTAGCTTCTGCTTAGTAAACCTAGAATCCACGAATGGTTCATTGAATCCATAAGGAGATAAACTGGAATCTACTTGAGAAAGAATTTGACAAAGATTTTGTATTTTATTAATAATAATCTCTGAATTTTTTTTACTGATTTAGGGGCCTATTTAAGGGCTTCATAAAACTTGATAGACAAGATAATATATTTTAAAATAACTCCTAATTAATATCTAACTATAACAGGAATCAAATCTGACCTAAAAAACATTAAAAGCATCTAAGAATAAGAAAATAAATGCCCTAAACCTAAAATAAAGAAAATTACATAAAAATACCAAAAACAACTAATTACATAAATTGATTTGAATATTCTGTCCTACATCAATTTCTCTGGGTTGATAAATTGTATCTCTAGCGATTGCTTTAAAAAAGAAGAAGAAGATAATCAGTTAATGCATGGTATATCATTAGCACCTTTGTGTATGTTATTAGAATAATGGTTAAATGACTAAATTAGTAATTTCCTAACAGTTTAAATTTTTGGAACAATTGGTAATATATCATGGTATCAAAGAAGATAGTCATGAGCTTGAACTCTTTTTACACCCTACCTTCTATTGGTAATTTACAATTTGAAGAAGTTTAAGAGTAAATGATATTTTACCTTCTTGTCTATGAACATGGCCCAAAATTGGGCGTTGGCTCTCTCATAAGGATCTTTGGGTAAGATGGGGTGGTCTTTTCAGATCTCCTTAATGTATTCGAGAATAACAAGTGACTCAACCACTGGCTTTCCGTTGTGTACAAGCACGGGAACCTTCTTGTGAACTGGGTTGTATTTGAGGAGGGAAGGGCTCTTGTTGGTTATTTTTAGGACATATGTGGAATTTGTTATGAACATATGTCATTGAGAATTGGCTAATCCTTTGACAAAACACACTTTATTTGTAATTGGGTAGATTTAGGATGGTTTAAGTCTTCAAGCAACTTTGTGTTCAAGTCAAGAGTTAAAGCCATGCAAATCTGTTCAAGAATCAAGTGAAGAATTTCTGTATTTTAAAGCTCGATAGATAGCTCGACAAATTGTATCTATCGAGGTTTAAAAGGAGCTTTTAGCCCGATGCTCGACAACAGCTTGATAAATAGCCTATCTATCGAGGATTACGAAAATTAGATTTCTAGATTTGTTTTTCACACATATCCAAGTTATTTGTGTAGGGTTTATTTTCTCACAATCCTAGACATATGTAAGGATTATTTTAAGGGCTGTCTAGGGGAACACAACTGGATGCAACTTGATACAAAGGGATTATTCACTTAAATTGTAACCGGAGACAATTTTCCCTAATTCATCTTTCTCTTGAAGAAGCTATTGTGTTTGTACGCCGTAGGGTTTTGTAACCAAGGAACTTCTTGATCTTTATCGTGTGGATGATCTGAAGAGCTTTGCAGCCAACATCCGTCTCAAGTTGGTGTGTTAGTCAAGTACTGAGATTCGTGCAAAGGAGTAAGACGCGTACTAGGATCCGCGCATCAATTGGTTAGTCACATACTGGGAGTTGTGCATTGAAATGAGAGATTGTCACTATATTGCAAGTCCAATTGTGTATTGAAGTAAGGGTTCAACTGTAGGTTGGTATAAGGTATTAAGATTCATTTTATTTGTAATTGCTTGTTTTGATAATTGTGAATTCTTAGGAGTGGTGACCTTAAATTCACCCCATGGGGTTTTGGCTCGGTGGTTTTCCCTATTCGTAAACAAATCACCCGTGTCAAATTTAATTTCTGTTGCATTTAGTTATTTGGTGATTTTTTTGTGCTACCATGCGTATTGCATGTTAAATTGAATTAATTAATTTACTTGGCTAATTAATTGATTAATTTACCCAAGGGTTCAATATATTCTTGGCCTATCAGTTATATCTTCTTCATTGTATTTGTATTCAATTCCTTTCGGTTGCAGAGCCTTCTCTACTCTGCGACTAAAAGGGCTTCGCCACGTGCAAAACAACAATACTTCTTCGGCCATAATGACACTTTTTGTTCCTGCACTTGATAGAGTTTGTAATGAGATTCAAAGGCTTGGCTCTACCTTCTTAGTCTGATGCCCTTTTTAAGCCCAAGCACAATGGTTACTTAGTGGTTAAGCCTTTGGGTGTTTGTATTATTTATATTTCTTGGTCAATATAATAAGTTCTAAAATATGTGACTAGGTGGTCGTTGAAGACTTATTATAGTGATAGACTGGGGAAGAAGCTGCACAATTAATGAATCTGTCAAATTTGGGTTAAATGTGGTTAAATGTTAGTTTTTCTCTCTTCATTGAGCAAATGGTGCCATGGTGGTGGTAAGTGCTGGAGTGTCGTAACGGAAAATCCTAGGAACATTCATGATTCATTTCAGCCCATAGTTCATTGACAATCTCAGCAATGGTTGAGTTAAAGGATGACCTCTCAGCCTAATATATAGTCATTCAAAAGGCTCTAGAGCAAGAGAAGGTATACCGTGCATCTAGTGTATGGTTCCTCCCTCTCACATAAGGGTGCACTCACATATGAGAGAGAGAGGAAATATGCGTTTAGGATCTACCCGCATGTGAGAGGGAGGAAACATGCACCTACCCACCCCATGTGAAAGGAAGGAAACATGCACTATGAGAAATGGACTAAAGTACTAAACAATGATACTAGCGAAATCAACAGTCTTTGGGTCATATGCCTAATGGTGGGCTAGTACAGGTCCCTTTAACTATTTTACTAAATAAAAACTAGGAAAAAATCTTATCAAATAGAAAAAAATAAAAATAAAAATAAGAACAAGGAAAAAAAAAATTAAAACAGGCAAACTGGCTACGTATGACATGGACTAAATAAAGCCTATGCACGATAAATTTAATAACTAGAGGGGTTGTTAGGATGAGTAAACAATAATAATGAGCCACACTCATTAATCATGTGAGATGAGAGAATATTATAATACTATAGGGTAATTACACATAACCCACCTGTGGTTCGGGTGAAAATCAATTTGCCTACCCGTGGTTTGAAAAGTATCACTTAACCCATCTGTGGTATGTTTCCATCAATCTCCGTAACCCATCTCAAGCCCAGTGTTACAAAAACACCTCTTAACCCCAAAACACAACATAACGCGAATCAAAACACCCAAAACTTAGAAACTTTTCGAGAGAGAGACCTGTGGTGAGATCAACGTGTTCTTCGTGATTTTTATATCTCTTTTTTGGCTTGTCCCGATCTGGTGGTTTCATCTCGTCACGGTGGTTCTGGCTCTCGATAAGTGGTTACAAATTTTCTCGCCATTAATGGGTTGTGGCTGTCCATTTGGTGGTTTTGTGTCACCATTTGTTGGTTTTGTTGGTTTTTGCATTTGGGTTTGCTTTATTTTTTTTGCAGAAATCACGGTGGCCAGTGGTTATTTGTGGATTTGGTTATGGGTTCACAATAGAGAGAAAAGAAAGATAGAGGTTTTGAGTTTTAGAGAATTTGGTTATGGGTTCACAATCTCAATCTCACCACAGCCATATCAAACACCTGGCTTCTTTAAATTCTTCTCCAAATCGTCCTTGTATGTTGGTAAGGTTTTTTTTTTTTTTTTTTTTTTTTTTGAGGTTTAACACATACCCATTATTCAATTTTCTCTCTTTGTTTGGTTTCCAAGAAAATAAAAGGGAAAAAATATTGGGTATTGTAGTTTGTACTGTTTGAGCTTTATATTGCTGTGTAAAGGTTGAAACTTTTGATTTGTTTTCGATTGGGAAGGAGAAAGAAATTTTGAGTTTTGTGATTTATGTTATTGAGGTTCTTGTAAAGATGAGACACTTATTGAAAATTGAGCCAAATGGGTGTTTAAGACTAAGATTGAAAAGTTTGATTTCTTTTATAGTTATATATATGGTTGCTAAGAAAATTTAAGAGAACTTGGGAATGTGAAAAGAAAAAAAAAATTCTGGGTTTAATGACTTATGTTACTTGAATTTAGAAGCTTGCCTCTATTATGATAAAGTAAATATAAGATTTTTTTTTTTTTTTTTTTTTTTTGCGTAAAATTTGTTTTCTACTTCTGTTTGGTTTCTAAGAAAACTGGGTATGTTCTTCATGTTCAAAATTTATGTGAATTGAGAGAGAGACCAATACCACTTTTTGATCTTATTTCTCTTGCATTTTTGTGCTTTTTTTGTTTTGTTTTTGTTTTGGGAGGAGAGAAACATAAAATTTGAGCAAAAATACCTATTTACCCCTGATTTTAACAGAGGTGAGTTACGGAAAACAAACGGAACATATCACAGGTAGGTTAAGTGATACTTTTCAAACCATAGGTAGGCAAAGTGATTTTTGCCCAAACCACAGGTGGGTTTAGTGTAATTACCCCTAATATTATTGTACTCTTGTGTATTATGTAATTTTCTTACTAGGATAAGTTTCTTATAGTTTATTTGATTGAATTTCAAGTTATTTGGACAAAACAATTTGGTTTATCATTTGAGGGTTTAGGTGATATCCCAAATGTATTGGCATCCTTTATACCTATAGTGTCTCATATATGTGATCAAATCCCACCTCCCCATCTAAAGAAAAAAAAAAACCTTTGCTTTGTCATTCAATACATACGAGTCATTTGCTTGTGGTACATCTGATCTTATTTTGATGCGTGTGGTCCTCTCCTATTTCCTCCATAGGCGTAATACTTTGACATATTTCTTGACTATTTCTCACATTTTGCAAGGACTTTTTTAAATTAAAAACCTTTATGAAGTACTTAACATATAGAATAATTTCTAAATCGGTTGAAACTTAGTTCTCTAAAACCAGGGACGGAACCAGGATTTTAAGTTAAGGGAGGCGACTTTGACCTCTAGTTTGGCAGCATCTTAGTCGTGGAGGTTTTTTTTTTTTAGTTTTTAATGTGTGCATTTGTTAGGTAAAGACAAAATTATTCTATTTAAAACTTTTTAAAGGGCAGTTGTTTATTTGAGTAAAATTGGTTAATTAGACTTAATATTTTTTAGCTTTGCTATTGGTGATTTTTGTTGTTGCACAAATGTTTTTGGGCTAGTATATGTTGTTTTAGATTTTAGATCTATAAATTTTTTTAATGGCCTTTAAAATGAGAAAAGTGCTAGAAGTATATTGATAATATAGTGAGTAATTATTGATAAGTAAAAAAGCGATGCAAGTAATAAACCCAGATAGGAACCAATAAGAATTTGTACGTTTATAAAAATATTGTAAATAAGTTTGTATCTTTAATGTTACTCTAAAAAGATTCAATAATATTGTTAAAGGGGTAAAATGTAATTTTATAGAACAAAATTATTAAAATTAATGCATATATATATAAATATTTTTTTTTTTTAAATTAGGGGGGGCCACTGCCCCCCTTGGTCAATGAATGCCTCCGTCCCTGTCTAAAACCATTACAATATTTTCTTTCGAAAATGTTCTCGAATACAAGTGGCATGATTTTATAAATATTTTCAAACATTATGACACTATTCTCCACACATTATACCAAGGTATCTCACAACATAATGGTTGAGCTGAACAAAAACTTTGACATGTTTTGGACCCTACTATTTGGGCTCTCATCCATTTTGCATGTGTTTTTACCTCCTTTTGAGGGAAAACAGATCTCATTGTTGCTCACACTATTAATCGATTGTCTTTATCCTTTTTGCATAATCAACACCCTATAAACACCTATTTGGCACTCCTCGTAACTATAGTTAGCTTCTTGGGCTATGCCTAGTTTGTCATCCCTAACTTCACGAGCGCAATAAACTAAAATCACACTCTAAACATATGTTCCGTACAACTTATAACCAAGTGACATAGCCTTTTGTCTTATTGTCTTATGGAAACATAAGATTCATATTAAAAAAAAAAAAGGTAAACGTAAGATGTTCCATACCTAATACCTTCCCTATTCCACGGTCTCAATCTTTTGTTTGATTTTTTATTGAGTCACATTCTTTATAAAAAAAAAAAAAAAAATCTATTCAGGCAATTGCTCCTACTTTGGGAGAGTCCTAGTCATCTTTCCAATATGAGGAATATGATAATTCAACTACTTCAGACCTTCGCCACTTCATGATTTCAGTCAGGTAAGAGCTCCACCATCCCACATTAATTATTTAAATTATTATCATGCTTTAGCAACTTTACACGAATCTCACACATTTTTGTAGAGATAAATCTATAAGGTGAGTATAACAGACCAAAACTTGTAGAGATAAATCTGTTTAGGGACACTAGGCTCGCCTTGTAACCAAATATTTAATTTAGGAATAAGATATTAACTATGAGAAGATATTTGTCTTTGTTGCTCATTTATCCTCTGTTCACTCTTATTACGGTTGCCACCTCTTGTCATTTTGATATTTTTAAAGATGTATGTGAAGAATGTCAGTTTACATATTTTTATTTGACAGGATAACTGTTATGATTCAGACAAAGAGAGGAGATAAGCATGCATCAGGTAAGGAGTGAGCTGGTAGGGAGTTGATGGCTATCTGATTGTTATTTCAAGTTGTTGATTAGGATAAGTTGTTAGTTAGGGTTGTTATTTGTTGATTAGGATGAGTTGTTGGTTAGGATTAGTCATGATTTGAATTTACTGCAGAACTATCAAGATGTAATTTGAATTTCCCAGTTGAGCACTCTGCTTGAGACTATTTAAGAGCAGAAGCAATTAATAAATAGGGAAGCAAAATTTTAATCCAAAATTCTCTTCTTTCACCCCCATTCAGGAAACTAGTCATCTTGAACACGACTAACTTATCATTTTCTTTTTGTTAGCGTCATATTTTGTGTAATTGGCTAATCCTTTGACAAAATGCACTTTACTTATAATTGGGTAGATCTAAGATGGATTTAGTACTTCAAGAAATATGTTGTTTAAGTCAAGTATTCAAGACTGTATAGTTTTAGACCCCTTAACACAATATGTTTAACCTAATATTAAGCCAAGTTGATTAACAAGTTTGTTAATTAAAACTAGGTTAAACAAATATGTGTAAAACAAATATAGTGTGGAAAGTAAAGAACACAAAGATTTGATGACCCATGACAACCAAACCGGTAAAAAACTTGGGGAGGATTTAACCTAGCTATTCTTAAGGTAAAACAAATCCACTATGAAAGAATTGAATTTTGTATAATAGAACTTAGACCACTAACATCCTATTGCTACCTCGAGTAGAAAACTTACTATCATGACCACGTGACAGCTCCAAGTCCACAGACTACTTCTTTCTTTGATCCACTGCAACCACAAGTTCTCCTACTTGTGACTTTGAGTCTCCACTCAGAGATTTCAGATATTCGTTAAGTTCTTTATGCAGCAACTGAAGCGATCACCAAGCTCTTGACATCAATCTTGATCTTGATAACCCTAAGTGTGTATGAAGGTAAACACCTCTAGATCTCACAAGAGATTCAACACATAGCACATCAAAAACCTCTAAAACGTAGCTAGGTTTTTCTTTTTATATATGAAGTAAAACATAAAACCCTATACGTGAAACGAGCTTGGGCTGTGTTGGAAATTCTGTAGAAAATTAATTTTGCACGATTGTCGATCAATCGAATATAATTTTCGATTGATCGAGCCTTGCAGAATTTGTCCACTAATTTCTGCAATCACTCGATTCCAACTTTACAATAAAACATACTTTGAGCAAGCCTAAACCTAGATTCTATGTTTTGATTATGGTTTGCCAACACATTACACATTGAAGTTCTAACACATTAGTCCCTAAGATCTTAGAACCTAACAAAGATATGGAGATTGTTCTAAGAAACAAGTGAAGAAAAGCTGTTCATTAAATCTCGACAGATAGCTCGATAGATGCCTGCTATTTAGACTTAATGTGAAGCTCGATAGATAGCTCGACAGCAGCTCGATCTATTAAGAATTACGATTTTAGAATTTTCAAATCTGAAATTCGGTCTAGCCTTGCATATTTGTTTGGGGTTTCTTTTCTCATAACCCTAAACATATATAAGGCTTATTTTGAAGGCCACCACACACGGATACATAGATCAAAAGACTTATCTTCTTTATGTGAAGCTACTGCGTTTGTACACCATAAGGTTTAGTAACTGAGTGCTTCCAGATTTTCATTATTGATGAAGTCAAGAACTTTGCAGCCAACAACATCTGTTTAAGTTGCTGGAGTTAGTCACATACTTGGGATCTATGCAAAATGGTTAGTTATAAATTGAAGGTTTGTGCATCAAGGGAAAGAAGACTACTACAAGATCAAGTCTAATTGGGTATTGGAGCAAAGGTTCAACTGTAGGTTGGTATTTCGAGATAGGCCAAGGCTAGTTCATAAGATTCTTTATACTAGTAAATGCTTGATTATTGTTTAATGGATTCTTGGAAGCGGTGACCTTAAAATCACCCAGTGAGGTTTTTGCCTTTCGAGGTTTTTCCAATTTGTCAGCAAATTACCGTGTCTAATTTATTTTCCACTACACTTAGTATTTTGGTGATTTGTTGGTGCCTTCACATTTTGCATGCAAATTGAATCTAATTGATTAACTTGGATAATTGAATATTTAACCGGGGTCAAACTATCTTAACCCAACAAGTGGTATTAGAGTGGGCACATTTTATTAGGTTTTAATCTTTGCTATGATCCATTGACTCCTGTTGTTACGGATCATGGACAATCCTTGATAATTCCTCCATTATTTGATGCTATTAACTATGCATATTAGAAAGTATGCATGAGAGGTTTTTTGTAGTCTTTAGATGAAAAAGTCTGGTTGGCAGTTGAAGTAGGTTGGAAAAAGCCTGAAGAGCCACCCCTAGCATGGGATGATGCCAAGATCAAGGCGGCCAACTTTAATAGTGGAGCACTGAATGCTCTGTTTAGTGCTATACCAAATGAAGAATTCAAGAAGATCTCTTCCATTGACAATGCCAAGGAAGCTTGGACTTCTTCAAAATAATTATGAGGGTACTAAAACTGTTAAGAACTTTAAGCTCCAAAGGCTCACTACCAGTTTTGAGGAAATTAGGATGGATGAGGACGAATCATTTGATGAATTATATGCCAAGCTCAAGGACATAGTGAATTTAGCCTTCAATCTTGGAGAACAAATTCTGGAGCCTAAGATTGTTAGAAAGATCCTCAGATCTCTTCCAAAAAGATTCAATGCCAAGATCATTGTCATTGAAGAATCAAAAGACCTTGACTCTATTCCTTTAACAGAATTGATTGGGAACTTGCAAACCTATGAACTAGGGTTAGCAAGGGTTGGCAAAGGAAAGAACATTCCTTGAAGACCAAGAATGATGACAATGATGAGTCATTTGATGATGAGGATACCAAGCTAAAGTCATAATCACTAGACAATTCAAGAAGTTCATTAAAAATGCGAATGTTAAAATTGGTGATAAGGATCGCAAACAGATTGCTTACTTCCAATTTAAAGTCCCAAGACAAGGGCAAGAGAGAATCCAAGGATGCTGGTCAAGGTTACGGTATTCTTGTAGGACCAAAGTGCTATGGGTATCATGGATTTGGACATATGAAGTAAGAGTGTCCTACATACCTCAAATCCACTAGCAAGAGTAAAGCCCTAGCTACCATTGTAAGTGATTCAGAACTAGAAGCAGATTCCGATGAGAGTGACGAAGAAGGGATTGTAAGTGCTTTTATAGCTACTGTTGAATCTACTGAGGGAGAAGTAGAGGTAGTTGAAGAAGAAGAAGAGCTGATGGAAAAAGTTTGAAAAGATGGATGATCTAAATGACATTCACACTGCTTACACCAAACTCTACAAAGTCTCTGAGAAGCATGGAAAGCTCTACAAGTTTACCACAAGAAAGCTCAGTGAGTTGGATTTGGAATGTGAGGAAATCTCCACCAAGTTTAATGAAGCTAATCAAACTATTAGAACATTAAGATTTGAGAACAATCTTCTTGTTGAAAGGGCTAAGAAGTTGGATGCTGAACTATTTCAAGTTAGAGCTTGTTGGAAAATTTAGGCTCCGATTGTTAGACTTAACAAAGTTTAAATCCAAGTTGTTAATTAGATTTATTATGAATAAACCTTGTTAAAACAAACTAACATCAATATCATGCACATCGAAAAAGTAAATAAGACAAGATATGACGACCCAGGAAAACCAATGAAACAAACTAGTTTCACAGTAACAAAATTTGGGGGGAAACCTTCCCGAAAAGCAATTCACTATAGTAAAGAGAAGTTTCAAATCTTATACAAAACCTTTGTCCCTAGACTCTACAATCCTCATAGATGAACTTACAGTAGAAACCTTCTATCGCTTCAGAACCTCTGAACTCTTTAAAATATGAACACCACCCTTTTTCATGGATCCCAGTACGTGACTAACTCACCAACTTGAAGAAGATTGTTGGCTGCAAAGTTCTTCACTTCTGCAACAATGAAGATCAAGAAGCACTTGGTTACAAAACCCAACGGCGTACAAACGCAGTAGCTTCTTCAAGAGAAAGATGAACTAGGGCAAATTTTGTCTCTGGTCATAATTTGCATGAATAAAACTTTGGTTCATACTCGTGCGCCGTTTGATGGTCCTTAAAATAATCCTTATATATGTTTAGGGTTGTGGGAAAAGAAAGCCTAAACATGTACATACGGATTGGAGTGAAATCAGATAAAAAAAAATGATTTTCATAATTCTCGATAGATAGGGTACCTATCGAGCAACTGTCGAGCATCGGGTTAAAGTAGCCTTTTAAACCTTGATAGATGCTATTTGTCAAGCTAGTTGTCGAGTTTCAAAATTCAGCACTTCTTCACTTGTTTCTTGGACAGATTTACATGGCTTTAACACTTGGACTTGAAATTGATAGGCAAAAAATGTATTGACCCCTTGTGATGAATTAATTGATTAATTAGCCAAGTTGATTAATTAATCAGATTAACATACAATATACATGGCAACACAAAAAAATCACCAACTAAAATAAAATGTAGCGGAAAATAAAGTTAACACGGTGATTTGTTTATGAATGGGGAAATCATCCAAGGCAAAAACCCTACCGGGTGATTTTAAGGTCACTACTCTCGAGAATTCACTATTATCATAACAAACGGTTACAAGTAAAGGAATCCTAGTACCTTATACCAACCTACAGTTGAATCCTTACCCTAATACTCAATTGGACTTGTTCTGTAGTGACAATCTCTCCTTTTAATGCATGGCTCCCAGTATGTGACTAACCAATAGATGTGCGGATCCTAGTACGCGACTTAATCACCAACTTGAGAATGATGTTGGCTGCAAAATTCTTCAGTTCATCACACGATGAAGATCACAAAGCTCCTGGGTCACAAAACCCTACGGTCTACAAAACACAGCAGCTTCTTCAAGAGAAAGAAGAACTAGGGCAAATTAGGTTTCCAGTCACAATTTGCATGAACAACACTTTGCTTCACACTTGTACAACTGTGAAACCTGTGACGGCCCTTAAAATAATTCTTATATATGTTTAGGGTTGTGAGAAAAGAAAACCCAAACATCTATTCACGGATTAGATAAAAATCAAAACTGGAAAACTGACTTTCTTAAATCTCGATAGATACCCTATATATCAAGTAGCTGTCGAGCTTCGGACTTAAACAGCTTATTAAACCTCGATAGATACTAGCTGTCGAGATTTAAAATCCAGCACTTCATCACTTGATTCTTGGATAGATTGCATGGTTTTAACACTTGAACTTGAAACCTTATTCCTTGAAACATTAAACACATCCTAGATCTACCCAAATACAAGTAAAGTATATTTTGTCAAAGGATTAGCCAATTCTACATTGACATATATTCCTAACATGAATCATATATGTTCTAACAGAAACCTTGTTTCTTAAAGTATTAAACACATCCTAGATCTACCCAATTACAAGTAAAATGAATTTTGTCAAAGGATTAGCCAATTCTAAATAACATATGTTCCTAACATCATTCAAATATGTCCTAAAAGAGCTTGATTGGAAAAGACTTCAAGTGCTAAACTGGATGAAATGCTGAATGTGTTAGGATTAGTGCCCTTAAATCCTATTGTATGATGTTATGTATGACATTATGTATGACATTATGTATGACATGATGTATGACTTAATATTGTGATTGATAAAATTATTTTATTATTATCTAAAATAATGGTAACATGAAATATGGGACATTATCATATAGTCCATGAGATGCATTGTATGTGATTTGTGTGAAAAGTCACAGAAGATATAAATCACAAGTTCTTTGTAAACTCAGAATTTGCAGTTCGTAGTCGGTGATGAAATTGGGCATTTCATCTGCGAAGACTATAACGTGTCAACTAAGATGATTTATCTTGATCATGGAAGTGGAAACTTCTAGTTGATATGTTGATATGTTTTAAGAGTTAAAACATATTGAACTGGACCGCTGTGAGATTTATTATTCTTCTAACGACTGTCAAATGAATAATAAATCTCACGACTTCTATTTGCATGAACTCTTAATCCTGAGAGAATAATGGACCTGATCATGAAGTGTAGGTTGCTTTGATATATCAGGAGTGAGACCTGAAGTGACGGTCAAAACCTCAGTATGTTGGGCAGCCACATTTAGTGTTGATGGAACATATATTCTCAAGATGGAATTCATAGTCTCTTGATGGAGATATAAAATATTCCCTTGAGATAAGTTTAATGGTTTCAGTTATTCAGAGAGTTAGGCCTAACCACTTTAGTAAGAAATTACTAAAGTATATATATTTATGAAATTGGATTTCATAAATATATAATGAATAACTTTAAAGAATTAAACCGGGTACTCAAGGATAAGATGTAGTAATTTACAAAGTGGCAGTCTACATTTATGACTTTGTGTTACTACGAATATTTTATGAAGGGGTTACATGTACAATAAAGTCTTGGGAAATAATTTATTAATAAGGCCTAGAGTGCAATTATATTTATATAGTGGTATTAAATATAATTAATGGCAACTTTGGACTTGTCAAGAGTTGACGGAAAAGCCCAAGGCCCATTGGAGCTAGTGTCTTATTGGTCCCTTTTGGTCCCACTCCAAGCCACACACTAAAGCCCAATTGGAAAGGCCCAATAGGCCAGCCCAATTAGATAATCAGTTAGTTATAAAGGGAGTAACATACAGAATTTTTATTTGAAGAGATTAGAAAAGAAAAAGAAACGGTGTGTGAGAGAGTGTGAGACACACTTTCATTCTCCCTTTGAAAAACTGATTGAGAGACCACACATCTTGGGCATAAAGTGGAATTGGAGTGAAGATTAAAAGTGTTCCCAAGTGCTTCTAATCTTTGTTTTGAATTTCTCCACACCAAGGTACGCTATCTTGTTCTTAAATTCTGAAATTTACATGGTGCACGTTATCAATTATGAATGAAATAGATCCTAGTTCGTTGCTTCCGCTGTGGGTTTTGTATGAGATACAAAACCAGAATTTTTCCTTCAATTGGTATCAGAGCCAGGTTTTCATATCATGATTGTATAATATGTGATTAAATTTTAGAATTTAAGAAAAACCGTTGTCTTTATGTTTTTTAATTTTCTGCATCATATGAATATAATGAAGAGAATTGCATCACTTGTATATACATATCCGTTTCTTTACAAGGATATATTGTTTTTGTGTGAAGCCATGTCTTGTAGAAAAGTGCTTGGATATGAATACAATTGAGTGTTGATGCATTGATTGTTATTTCATAGTTGATGTACAGATTACATGCCTTATGGTAGTTATTAATTGATGAAGTAACCGCTTGAAAATGAAAACTGCTTCAGTTGTTGGACCCGACTTTAAATTCAATTTGCATTGTTTGAATTTGTTGCACGGGTTGACTTCACGCATGGCTTGGTCATTTTGAATACCTTAGAAAAGGTGATGGCCGAATATTATATATTAATCATATAAGGGATCCATTCCTTGATGGCCCACGGTTCATGCATGAACTTTTACATATAAAGTTGTTCTTTGCATGAGACAAAACTTAACTTCATGGATTGTCTTAAAATACAATTCCTTGATGGCCCACCATGATAAATAATAAGACAATTTCATGGCAATTGTCTTGTTGGACGTTGTCTTGATGTCCAATAAATATGTATATATATAATATAATGTAATTAAATAAATATTAATTGGTATATTATATTATATATTATATAATATAAATTTTTATATATAATAAAGGTTTTTATTACGTTATATATATTTACATATATTAATGCTAATTTAATGAAATTTACTCCTAATGAGATTAGGATTATATTTTTTTTTTCACGTGTCTAGCATTATTATCATTCTTGATCTTAAAAACCTTTATTTTAAAATATCTAGTGGGAGAGAGATTCAAGGGTTGGATCTCACGGCCTTCATTGTTGGTTCATAGTAGTGTGAAATATATACTTTGTCTTTGCCTCGAGCTTAGCATTCCATGCGGAGAGTATTTATTTCATGGTCCTACAAGATTGAATTTCTTGGTTTATAGTGGTTTGATAAACACCTTGTCTTAGCTTCGAGCTTTGCATTCCATGCGGAGGGTGTTTTATCATGGTACTACAAAATAAGCCTGTTAAAGGGATGAGATGTGGTTACACATGATTCTAGACAATGGTATACACTAGACTAAGTATTTTAGTATCCTCTATGCTGAGTTCTTACTATTATTACTTAGAGGCTAAATGTAAAACGGCATATTATTAGTGTTTGATAAGAGTTGTCATGATAGCACTAATAATGAGAATAGTTCTCAATCAATCATAGTATTTTATGTTCACTCTATGCTGAGGGATATTGAATATGAGATTGGGTTGTCGTTGCATATATTATTTTATGGTTTTATTAAGGTTCCATATTATATGCTTATATGCTAAATTGATAATGTCTAGTTTACTTATTATATTCATGTTTATTATTTTCAGATTTTATCATGGCATCATTTAGCCCACTTGTTTCTATTCTTAACCAAAACAAACTGACTGGATCCAACTATGTTGACTGGAAAAGAAATTTGGACATTGTTCTTACTGCTGAAGAGCACAAATATGTGCTTACTCAACCATGTCCTAACTTTCCTTCATTAGATGCTCCTCTTGAGGAAAAACAATGATATGATCGTTGGCAGAAATCTAATGAGATGGCCAAGTGCTACATCCTAGCATCTATCTCAAATGTTCTACAGCATCAAATGCAGGATGTAGAACTTGCTTCAGACATAATGCATAGTCTGAAGGAGATGTTTGGTGAGTAAGGCCGTTCTGCAAGGCAAGAAACCATGAGGCAAATTTATAATACCAAAATGGCTGCTAGAAGTTCAGTGAGAGAGCATTGTCTTAGGATGATTGCTAATCTGAACACATTAGAAGTTTTAGGTGCCGACATTGATGGAGAATCCCAAGTGGATATGATACTCCAGTCACTACCAGAATCATTCAAGGAATTCAGACTCAATTATAATATGAACAAAAAGATTTATTCTTTGTCTGAATTAATGAATGAGTTAGTGGCGGCGGAAGGCATCCTTGGTACTTCTAGTGTTGAAGCCAATGTGGGTGAAGCTTCTACTTCTCAACCTAAGTCGAAAGGCAAGGATAAGAAGAAAAAGAAGAAGGACTTCACTAAGAAAGATGGTAAACAAATTGCCTTAGGGGTTGCCAACAAAGGAAAGAAAACCAAAGGAAAGTGTTTCCATTGTGGTGAGAAAGGACATTGGAAGAGGAATTGTCCAACATTCAAGGCTGCCAAGAATAAGGGTATGAAAAGTTCATTTCTTCTTGAAATATGTTTGGTATAGAATCCAACAGATTCCTGGTGTGTGGATTCAGGTTGTACTAATCATATCTGCAATTCTTTGCAGGGGTTCCAGGAGACCAAAAAGTTGAATGAGGGAGAACTATTTCTCACTTTGGCTGATGGGAGCAAGATTCCGGTTGAAGCTGTTGGAGTGTTTAATTTGTGTTTTAAGTCTAGAGTTTTAATATTGGAAGATTGTTTGTATGTACCTAATGTTCGTAGGAATTTAATTTCTGCAACTTACTTAGGTAAACATGGATATTGTGTTATCCTGAAAGACAATGTTGTAATAAAGAAGGATAAAGTGTTTATCTGGTTTAGCAATATTGTAGATGGTCTTTATATTTTAACTCCTGATAAGCATGAATTATACAATTCTGAATTAGATACTAACTCTCATGTGAAATCATTAAAGAGAAAGTTTCCTTCTACTAGTGATGCATATCTATGGCACTTGCGTTTAGGTCATATTAATTCAAGTAGGATTCAAAGACTAATCAAAGATGGACTTTTACAGCCCATGGACTTTGATGGTTTTCCAGTTTGCGAATCTTGTTTGGAAGGTAAGATGACCAAACGACCTTTTAATGCAAAGGGTAGAAGAGCCCAAGATTTGCTAGAACTAGTACATTCAGATGTATGTGGTCCTATGTCAATCCAAGCAAGAGGTGGTTATGAGTATTTTATTACTTTCACTGATGATTACTCTAGATTTGGTTATGTGTACCTAATGAAACAAAAGTCCAAAACCTTTGAAAAGTTTAAAGAGTTTAGGGCTGAAGTTGAAAATCAATTGGGTAAACACATAGAGGCCATTCGATCTGATCGAGGTGGCGAATACCTTCTTGGTGACTTCAAGGATTACTTGACTAAAAATGGGATTATATCCCAGTTGACTGCACCTGGAACTCCACAATAAAATGGTATAGCAGAAAGAAGGAATAGGACTCTTTTAGATATGGTTAGGTCCATGTTGAGTTATTCAACTCTACCAATTTCTTTTTGGGGATATGCCTTAAATACTGCAATGTATCTTCTGAATTTAGTACCTTCGAAGTCTATTCCTAAAACACCTGTAGAGTTGTGGAATGGGCGTAAGCCTAGTATGAGACATCTCCACATTTGGGGTTGTCCAGCACATGTATTGAAAGGAAAGTCTGACAAGTTACAGTCTAAAACAGAAGTGGTATTTTTTGTAGGGTATCCAAAAGGAACAGTTGGAGGTTTATTCTATAGTCATAAGGATAATAAAGTGTTTGTTATCACAAATGCCAAATTCTTGGAAAATGACTATATGAATAATTTTACTCCTAGAAGTAGAGTTGTCTTGGCTGAAATGAATGAACCTGTAGTTGAACAACCAATGGATGAAACTAGGGATGATGTGACTGTATTAGATACACCACAAGATACTACTCATGAGATGTCTAGTACATAGGTGCCTCGTCGTAGTGGGAGAATTATTCGGCCTCCTATAAGATTTATAAGTTTGGGAGAAACTTATGAGGCTATCTCAGAAGAGGCTGAATCGGATCCTTACACTTATGATGAAGCAATGAATGATATAGATGCACATCATTGGGTCTAAGCTATGAAATCTGAATTGGATTCTATGAATTCAAATCATGTATGGGATCTTGTAAAGGCGCCTAACGGCATTAAACCTATTGGTTGCAAATGGGTTTACAAGAGAAAGAGAGGGATAGATGGAAATGTTGAAACCTTTAAAGCAAGACTAGTGGCGAAAGGGTACACACAAAAAGAAGGTATTGATTATGATGAAACTTTTTCACCAGTAGCCATGCTTAAATCTATCAGAATTCTCTTATCCATTGCTGCTCATTATGATTATGAGATTTGACAAATGGATGTCAAGACTGCATTTCTTAATGACAATTTTGAAGAAGAAATATACATGTTGCAACCAGAAGGTTTCATAGCAAAGAACCAAGAGCATATGGTATGCAAGTTGAATAGGTCCATTTATGGACTTAAACAAGCATCTAGGTCATGGAACATCAGATTTGATCAAGCAATCAAGTCATTTGGTTTTGAACAAAATCTTGATGAACCATGTGTGTACAAAAGGCATCGAGATAAAGTAGTAATGTTCCTAGTGCTTTATGTTGATGATATTCTACTCATTGGAAACGATGTAGGGGTAATGTCATCGGTTAAAGTTTGGTTGTCAAGCCAATTTGATATGAAGGACTTGGGTGAGGCTAACTTTATTCTAGGGATCAAGCTTTGGCGAGATCGCAAGAATAAGATGTTAGGCTTGTCACAAGCTGGATTTTGATATGAAGGACTTGGGTGAGGCTAACTTTATTCTAGGGATCAAGCTTTGGCGAGATCGCAAGAATAAGATGTTAGGCTTGTCACAAGCTGGATATATAGATAAGGTTCTAGAACGGTTTAGCATGCAAAACTCCAAGAAAGGATTGCTTCCTTTTAGACATGGAGTTCCTCTGTCTGATGACCAAAGACCTAAGACTCAAGAGGAAGAAAATATGATGAGACAAGTTCCTTATGCTTCTGCAGTGGGAAGTCTCATGTATGCCATGCTTTGTACTAGACCAGATATTTGTTATTCAGTTGGCATTGTCAGCCGATATCAATCAAATCCAGGACCAAAACATTGGCAAGCTGTAAAGCATATTCTCAAGTATCTTAGGAGAACGAGAGATTATATGCTTGTTTACCATAGTGAGGATTTGATTCCCATTGGCTATACAAATTCAGACTTTCAGTCAGATCTAGATTTCAGAAAATCCACTTCAGGATGTGTTTTCACCTTGGGAGGTGGAGCCATAGGTTGGAGGAGCGTTAAGCAATCTTGTATTGCGGACTCCACCATGGAAGCCGAGTACGTTGTTGCTTGTGAAGCAGCAAAGGAGGCTATTTGGCTCAAGAAATTCCTTTCTGATCTTGGTGTTGTGAGAATGGAGCAAGTTCCCATCACATTGTTTTGTGACAATAGTGGAGCGGTTGCACAATCCAAAGATCCAAGGAATCACAAGAAAGGAAAGCACATTGAGAGGAAGTACCACATCATTCGAGACATTGTTGCTCGTGGAGATGTTGTGGTAGCAAAGATTGAAAGTGCAAATAATCTAGCAGATCCTTTTACCAAAACCTTGCCTCAAAGGACTTTCGAGTCACATTTGGAGGGAATGGGAGTTAGATTAATGCAGAATAGTCTTTAGGGTAAGTGGGAGATTGTTAGGATTAGTGCCCTTAAATCCTATTGTATGATGTTATGTATGACATTATGTATGACATGATGTATGACATGATGTATGACATGATGTATGACTTAATATTGTGATTGATAAAATTATTTTATTATTATCTAAAATAATGGTAACATGAAATATGGGACATTATCATATAGTCCATGAGATGCATTGTATGTGATTTATGTGAAAAGTCACAGAAGATATAAATCACAAGTTCTTTGTAAACTCAGAATTTGCAGTTCGTAGTCGGTGATGAAATTGGACATTTCATCTGCGAAGACTATAACGTGTCAACTAAGATGATTTGTCTTGATCATGGAAGTGGAAACTTCTAGTTGATATGTTGATATGTTTTAAGAGTTAAAACATATTGAACTGGACCGCTGTGAGATTTATTATTCTTCTAACGACTGTCAAATGAATAATAAATCTCATGACTTCTATTTGCATGAACTCTTAATCCTGAGAGAATAATGGACCTGATCATGAAGTGTAGGTTGCTTTGATATATCAGGAGTGAGACCTGAAGTGACGGTCAAAACCTCAGTATGTTGGGCAGCCACATTTAGTGTTGATGGAACATATATTCTCAAGATGGAATTCATAGTCTCTTGATGGAGATATAAAATATTCCCTTGAGATAAGTTTAATGGTTTCAGTTGTTCAGAGAGTTAGGCCTAACCACTTTAGTAAGAAATTACTAAAGTATATATATTTATGAAATTGGATTTCATAAATATATAATGAATAACTTTAAAGAATTAAACCGGGTACCTCAAGGATAAGATGTAGTAATTTACAAAGTGACAGTCTACATTTATGACTTTGTGTTACTACGAATATTTTATGAAGGGGTTATATGTACAATAAAGTCTTGGGAAATAATTTATTAATAAGGCCTAGAGTGCAATTATATTTATATAGTGGTATTAAATATAATTAATGGCAACTTTGGACTTGTCAAGAGTTGACGGAAAAGCCCAAGGCCCATTGGAGCTAGTGTCTTATTGGTCCCTTTTGGTCCCACTCCAAGCCACACACTAAAGCCCAATTGGAAAGGCCCAAGAGGCCAGCCCAATTAGATAATCAGTTAGTTATAAAGGGAGTAACATACAGAATTTTTATTTGAAGAGATTAGAAAAGAAAAAGAAACGGTGTGTGAGAGAGTGTGAGACACACTTTCATTCTCCCTTTGAAAAACTGATTGAGAGACCACACATCTTGGGCGTAAAGTGGAATTGGAGTGAAGATTAAAAGTGTTCCCAAGTGCTTCTAATCTTTGTTTTGAATTTCTCCACACCAAGGTACGCTATCTTGTTCTTAAATTCTGAAATTTACATGGTGCACGTTATCAATCATGAATGAAATAGATCCTAGTTCGTTGCTTCCGCTGTGGGTTTTGTATGAGATACAAAACCAGAATTTTTCCTTCAGAATGTTCAGAAGTCAACATCTGACAGAACGGGTTTCGGGTATAACCACTCTTTCTCTTCTTGTAGTACCTTTTCTAATGCTTTGAATAAAGTTATTTTTGTTCCTCCTGCCAATAATGATAACTCTGAAAACAATAAGGTAACTGATAATGTGTCATCTCTGGGGAACCAAAATCAACTCCAACTTTCTTTAGCCCTTTTTGGTGAACTTCTTAACGCAACCATGTTGCTATCAAACCTCAATGGTTTCAGTTCTCCTCCTTATCCAACTAGACAAAAGTTCATGCAAAAGAAAGGATCTCCATCTAGGTCTCTTGTCTGGAAGGAAAAAGACTTTAAGTGATCTCTCCTCTTTTCTAATCTTTTGCATGGTTTGTGTTTTTGGTTTGAATCAATCTAGTTTTGATGTGTTTTTTATTTTTTTTGTTTTTGCTTTTTTTTTAAAAATTTCTTTTAATTAAAAAGAGGAAAAATCAGAAAAATACAAAAAATAGGTTATGTTTGTCTATACTATTACTTGTGTACCTTTGATGGCTTTTGAAACAAAGTTTGCCAACTTTGTATCATTTATAGCTTGGATGAGCATCTTCATGCACAACCAATTTTTATGATTTGGTTGATGTCTTATCTTTCATATCTTAAATCACTCTTTTTAACGGGAAGGACTAAAAAATCTTAAGAGAAAGACTTAAATAACCATCTCACCACTAAAACTTGTCAATCATAAAACATCTGTGTGCAATTCATAAAAATTGTGCTTGGTAAGGTGTAGCACTTGCATAGCAAAATAAGGATGTTCAAGCTTACATGATTAGGTATTTTTCTTTTCTCTCTCTTATATACTCATACATGATATGCTTAAAAGAAAAAATATGCAAAGATCATGAATCTCAATCACACTTTATATACCATCATTACCCATATATTGAGTAGAGAGTTTTTCAAAAGAGAAAACCCTAGCCTCAACCCTTGAGAGTGTGAGATTGTCATACTCACAATTCTACACACTATCCATTGTGGTTTTCCTCTACTCTTACCTCTCCATTTCTAAATTCTTGAGAGGTTGATAGCCTAAACACTTACCACACCCATACTGAGTGTCCAGTGAGTTTTGGTGCTGCTGGGAAGCATTGGAAGAAGCCAAGCTTTGGCGGATGCAATCGGGCGCATTGCAGGATCCGGAAAGCTAGACAAGACATGGTTCTGAGAAGCCTTGTTGGAGTAGGAGTTTGGATTAAGTGCATTGGGTAGACTAGGCTTGGAGGGTCTTTTGCTATTTGTGTATCCCAACTTATTGTCTAGTGGATTGATTAATTACTTGGAGGGCAGCGGAGAGGTTTTTCGCCGAGTTCTTCGGTTTCCTCTTCGATAACACATCGGCATGTTATCTTATGTTTGCATCTCTCTTCCCTACTCTTTTAGCTTACATTTTACTGCTGTGTTTTATTGAATATGGCTTACAGTAGCGGTTTTGTTTTTTCACTCACATTTACTCTATTCCACACTTAGTTTAAGTTAGAGTAAAATCAACCGAGCCGTAAACTTTTAATTTGGGGTCTAAATAGCTCTTGTGTTTTTAACACAATTTCGAGCTTTCAATTGGTATTAGAGCGGGTGCACTTGCTGTGGTTTCATTACCTAAGTGCGATCCAAGACCCTTTTTGTGATGGATTGGTCACAATCTCTCAATGCTCCACCATTCTTTGATGGAAGCAACTATGCTTTTTGGAAAGTTCATATGAGGGCATTTCTTTGCTCTATAGATGAGTCTGTATGGGATTCCGTTGAGAATGAGTATGTTAGACCCACAACAGCCAAGTCCAAATGGGACAAGGCAGCTCTTACATTGGCAAATGCCAATAGCAAAGCAATTAACACAATTTTTTGTGGTGTGTTTACTGATGAATTTAACAGGATATCACATGTGAAGACTGCTAAGGAAGCTTGAACGATTCTTGAGACTGCCTACAAAGGTACCAAGAAGGTTAAGGACACAAAACATTAAATGCTTACCACTCGATTTGAAAAGCTCAAGATGAGTGACGATGAGTCATTTGATTCATTCTATGGGAAGTTCAATGAAATCGTGATTGCCAAGCTCAATCTCGGTGAAAAGATTGAGGATGCTAATGTGGTGAGAAAGATCTTGAGGTCCTTACCAGAGAGTTATCGTGCGAAGATTACTGCTATAGAAGAAAGCAAAGATTTGGATGAGATTAAGATTCAAGAGTTAATTGGATCTCTCCAAACATATGAACTCGGACTGCTTTCTCATAAGCCAAGCAAATCGCTTGCACTCAAAACCATCAATGAGAGGATGGACGACTCTTCTAAAGAAGATAATGTAGAGAAAGAAGTTGCATTCCTTGCAAAGAACTTCCGAAAATTTCTGAAGATGAAGAAAAGTGGAAAGTCCTTTGGCAAAGGAAAGTTCTCATCATCCAAAGGTGGTAGAAAGGAGTTCAAGAAGAAAGATGGGAAGGGCTCTTAATCCCCCCAAGCAGTTGTGTGCTTTAAATGCAACGACCATGGTCACATTAAGAAAGAATGTCCCAATTACTTGAAAGGGAAAGGTAAGGTGTTTGCTACTACTCTTAGTGACTCCGAAAGCTCAAATTCAGACACAGAAGAAGAATGAGACAGTGACGGAAATTATAGGGATTTCATGACAATTACCTCCATTGAATCTAAGGATGATTTGAGCAATTTGGTAAATGAACTTGGTGAGCATTCAGAAGGTGAGGAAGTTGAAGAATCGGAAGACGAAGATGTATGCCAAAATGAAGGAGAGAGCAATCTTCAAGAAGCATATGACTCTTTGCTAGAAGATTGTGGAAAATATGCCAAGGTTGCAAACCATGCTGTGAGAAAGATGAAGAAAATTGAAGAGGAGCATAAGTGTACTCTTGTGCAACTCAAGGAAGCAAAATGTGAAGTAGAAGGACTCAAGGGAAAGCTAGTTGAAGCTTACTCTAAGATCAAGTTTCTAGAGCTTAAGATAATCCAAGCCAATATCAAGGTTGAGTGTATTTCCACCAGAAACTTGACAGTGTGTTGTCGTCACAAAAATCTTCACATGAAGGAAGCTCCAACAGCGAACCGAAGAAGGAAGTAAGGTTCGTATCAACTAAGAGTGTTGAGAAACTTAAAGAAGTGGTGACTGAGATTGAGACCCCTACTGTTGAGAAAAGAACCATTGGTGTAAGACTAAAAGGTAAAGGGAAGTCATTACCCAAAAATCAGAGGGGGCCTCAAGTGAAGCATGTGTGTCATCATTATGGCGTTCAAGGGCACACAAGACCCAACTGTTTCAAGCTTCATACACTCAAGAAAGCTGATTCCATGCGTGGCCAAGAAAGCACAAAGAAGAAACCAAAGGAAGAAATTGAAGGACATCTCATTGGAGACGTCATGGAAATGCCGAAGAACATCTCTCTATGCCTTGCTAGCTTCACTTCGAGGTTGGAAAGCTATGTTGGTCGTGCATCTCCATTCAAGGCTCTCACCCAAAACACTCGAAAAGTGTTGGTGAAAAAGGGTACCCATGCTTGATTTATTTCCTATGTCCATGATTCAATACTTCCATGTTTAGGTTCATAGGTTTATGCATCATGTCAAGCAAAATCTTTTTGTGTCATTGCTTCCGATTTATAGCATGTTTCTTCTGCTAGCTGTTTTTGTTTTTGTCTTTGTTGATCTTACTTTTCATGTTATTTTTTTGAGCGTGTTGAAAAATTCAAAAACTCATAAAAATTGAAAAATCTTCAAAAAGTTTGGTTGCTTGTGTTGTGTATATTAGATGTGAGTTTGGCCTAGTTCTTTTGTACTAATGGCGTAGTGCATTTATGAGCTTAGCTTGTTTTGTATGCACATCTATCTTTGTGGGAAAAATCTTGAAATCTATGTGTGTTTGTTGTAAATCGATCTTCAAGCTTGTCATGAATGATTCGTCAATAGTCTTGTTGGTCTTGATACTTGCATAGACTTGTGTCTATATCTTTTCCCACGTTTTTATGTTTTTTCTTAAAGAGCTCATCAAATGTCAAATCTCGAAAAGAGATATTGAGCTACAAAAGCCGTCACACACACTAGTATTTAACTAGGAAAAAGGGAAAGCGACTTGTATTGAAATGTATGGTGCCTCAAAAAGCCAAAAGCTTACTTTCTTACAAAGTTAAAATATTAAAAGTTCAGGCATCAATCTTAATATGAGATGTACTTTGTTAAAAAATGATCACATGTTATGTTTTGTAAAGAAGCCAAATGAAAAACTTCAAAGTTATGTAATCATTCTTGTGGGAGATCATATATGTTCATTTCTATAATTGAGATAGTCCACTTGACTTAGCACTAGTTGTGTATGACTTGATTGAATTGATCATTGAAGCTTCACTCTAGACTAAAGACTTTTCCACATTTGATACTCACACACAACACACAAGACTTTGTTCAATGAATGCTTATTTCATTTGTGTGATTGTACATGATCAAATGTGATGTGTATACTCAATTGCTTGTCGATCAAAACTAAAAAGATTTTTGAGTATTTTTATATGTTTTTGAGAGTGTTTTTATACTTTCGTGTTTTAAGTTTTTTTTTTTTGTTTCAAAATACTTTTTTGTGTTTTCTTCAAAAAACTGGTTCAGAGGCGTTTTCGCGAGTATCTCGCGACTTAGAGCTACCTGCGAAAAATTCTTAAGGGATATTAAAAAGTCACATTTTCATCTAGAGAGTCTCGCTACTGCCTCGCGAGTATTTCGCGACTAAACACTACTCGCGAAATGTTTTTAGGCAAAAACTGGAATTTTTCAAGTTTACATAGAAACTTTTACAAGTGTCCCACGACCGTGTCGCTACTAAAAGCTTCTTGTGAAAGCTTCCATGTGTCTCGCGACTAATCTCACGACTCTCTAACCCATGAAAAACATGTGTTTTTAGTTTTTATGTAGCAGATGTGACATTTTTTTTCAAACTACTTCATTTCCCTCACTTTGCCTCTCGAACCCCTCTCAACCCAAAACTCTCTCTCACTTAAACCTCATCACTTTCAAGCAAAAATCTCTGCAAAATCATTTCAAGGTATGTTTATCTAAACATTGTTTTCACTTTTGTCTTAGATTTTTGCAGTTTTCAACTTAGGGTTTTAAAAATTGGGGATTTTCGAAAAAAGGGTTAGGATTCTAATTTTTGTGAAAATTTCTTCAAAATTTTGATTGGGCTGAGTCCCATTTGCTGTGTTTGTCTTTGTGTTGGCCCCTTGTGGCATTCTGAACATGTATTTAGGCAGATTTCTTTGTGTTCATGCATTGTTCATTCATGTAGAACTATGTTGCATGCTATGTGTTCGACAAAATGTCCAAGTGACATTTTTGTGTTGGTTTAGGCTCAAATGAGTTCCTATGTTTGGGATTACCCTTGATTAACCATGCTTGACATGTTTTAATCATTAGGTGTGTGTTTTACACACTTTACCCATTGTGTGCCTCACAATGCCATGTCATGCATCACCTAGGCACACACTATGCATCAGCACATGTGCACACATGCACAGTCATTGTTTTGTATGCATTGCGTTTATGTTTACATGTTTCATTACATATAACATGTTGTTTTGGGTTTACTATCTCTGTTTTAAGATGTTTATAGTTTTGTTTTGGACTAACTTGAATCTAATCAAGTGTTTGTGGTCTATTTTGTATTCTTTTTGTTTGTGCTTTATATCTGTTTTGCAAATGTCACCCTTCAAGAAATTAGCTGTAAAAGGGGGAAGCAGCAAAGGAAAAGAACCAGTGATAGACCTTGATAGTTTTACCCCGAAGCCAAAGAGGACCAGATCTTCTATAGGGCTTTACGATGTTAACAAGTTCAGGTCATACACTGCATCTCAAAATTATGAGAAATATTTCAAAGATGCCCCCCTGCTGATTGAGAGAGTAGTGGACCAAGCTTCTCTCCTCGATACTAGCATTCCAAAATGGTTTGCTACCAAGGATTGGAACTTTCTTTTGTCAGATTTTGTTGAACCATACGAGAATATGGTAAAGGAATTCTATTCAAATGCAATAGACGAGGGAGATGAGTTGAAATGTTGGGCCAGAGGAAAGTATTTCATAATAACACCCACTTATCTTGCTAACATTCTACGTATCAATCGGCCTATGTATCCAAAGCCCCCGGTGTACGATGCACTAGATCCCGAGCAAGATTTTCTTCGGGAAACTCTAGGAAAGAACTTGGAATTCTCTTCCAATGGCAAAGCGGTAAGTGTTGCATCATTATCACTCGAATTGAGACTGCTCACATCAATCATGTTCCATAACCTTTATCCTCTCTCAAGTACCGGTTACATGAATCTCGGTCGGGCTTTATTTCTCCATGACTTGGTCCATGATGAAGAGATTGACATTTGCTTGCATGTCTTCCACATCCCTCGCAAAACTACCGAGAGGACTGCCTCAAGGACTTGCCTTCCCTTCAGCTGCCTTATCTCAAAAATTCTAAAGCTGAAAGGTGTTCATCCATTAGAAGATGAGAGACCATACCCACGACCTACTCCAATCAGCGCGCGTTCTCTCAGTGCCAGCATTAATCACACTCGGAAGGCAACCAAACAAGAGAGTATTAATCCTCATGCTAGTTCAAGCTCTAGCTCTCATGCTTTAGATAAGAGTTAGACATAATTATGTCATCGATGCAAGACATCACCGCCAAGATATCCAGACTTGCCTCTATCACGCACTCTCATCATATTTGCTTCGACACAAAGTTCACTTCTCTCCAAACTCAATTGGATCAAATTCAAAGGAAACTAGAGGAGGATGAAGACTAGCTTCTTTGGCCATTCTGGTCAAAAAGGGGGAGAAAATTTTGAGGGGGAGTAGCACATTTTGAGGGGGAGATACATAGAGACTTAGACTTTTGGTTTTTTTTTTTTTTTTTTTTTTTGTGGTTTAGTAGTTTATTTGCTTATGCCATAGTCTAGAACTCTTTTCTTTTAGATTGCTTTCTTTTAAAGCTTTAAGTACTTTGATTTAAATTCAGTTTATATTCAGTACTTTGTGTTTATATCTTTGTTTTGTAGCATTTTTTTGTACGTATAGTTTATCTTGTGTACTACACTCTTGTTCCCTTGTTGGATCGTGTATCCTTAATGCAAATACTTTGGTATTTTGCATTGGTTGAGTGTTTTGGACATGAAATTGATTCTTGCTTTGCACTTAATTGGATTGTGTGTCCGGATGATCGTTTACTAGTTAAATGATCATTGTAGTCATTCCGTAATGACTGTTCTTGTATGATCAAGTTATGCTTCATTGCTTATATCTTGCTGTTTACCTTGATTGCATTATACTTGCTTATATATGCACCTTGTATTCTGTTGGAAAATCTGATTTTGTATCTCATACAAAACACATAGCGGAAACAACAAACAAGGTGCTTGTTACGGTGAAATTCAAGATAGCATACCTTGGTATGGTGAAATTCAAAACAAAAGATTAGAAGTACTTGAAAACACTTTTAATCTTCAATCCAAATTCCACTTTACGCCCAAGAAGTGTGGTCTCTCAATCAGTTTCCAAGGGAGAATAATTGAGTGTCTTCACTCATACATACATACCATTTCACAATGATGTCTCTCTTTTTCTCTAATAAAGAATTCTGTATATTTCTCCCTTTATAACTAACTGATTATCTAATTAGGCTGACCTATTAGGCCTTTCCAATTGGGCTTTAGTGTGTGGCTTGGAGTGGGACCAAAAGGGACCAATAAGATACTAGCTCCAATGGGCCTTGGGCTTTTCTGTCAACTCTTGACAAGTCTAAAGTTACCATTAATTATATTTAATACCACTATATAAATATAATTGCACTCTAGGCCTTATTAATAAATTATATCCCAAGACTCTAATAATATCATTTGACCCCTCCATGAAATTTCCATAGTGAACAAAGTCATAATAAACTGTTACTTTGTAAACAACTGTTTTATCCTTGAGTATTTTGTTTAATCTTTTAGTTATTCACATTTATTGAAATCCAATTTCAATAAATATAATCTTTATTAACTCCTTACTAAAGTGGGCGCCCTGAATAACCAGTTCCCATTAAACTTATCTCAAGGGGATATTTCGTGTCTTTACTAAAAGAGATTATGGATTCCATCTTAAGAATATGTGTTCCCTCAACACTACGTGTGGTTACCCAACATATTGAGGTTTTGACCGTGAATATTAGATCTCACTCCTGATATATCAAAGTAACCTACATTTCATGATCAGGTCCACTACCCTCTCAGGATTAAGAGTCTATGAAATTAGAAGTCGTGAGATTAATTATTCGGGTAACAGTTGTTGATTGAATATCTAATCTCACAGCGGTCTAGTTCAATATGTCTTAACCCTTAAGACACATCAACACATCAACTAGAAGTCTCCACTTCCATGATCAAGACAAATCATCTTAGTTGATGTGTTATAGTCTTCGCAGATGAAATGCTCAATTTCATCACTAACTACGAACTACATTTTGAGTTTACAAGGAATTTGTGATTTACATCTTCTGTGACTAAATCACATAAATCACATACAATGCATCTCATGGACTATGATAATGTCCCATTAGTTCAATTATAAATAGTCTCATATAAATAAAAATTTAATTATTTATGACATGCCAATAAATTGGATTTTAGGGCATAAACCCCAACAATCTCCCACTTGCCCTTAAAGAAAATTTACCATATATCCGACACTTATTTCCCTTTGGAGTAATTCATAATCACATTAACGCAAGGTTTGGAAACAAGTTTCAGCCAGATTTATTGTATAAATTATCTTTGCCACTACTACATTTTACGTACTCATATCTCTCTAATGAGACAATATTTACGTTTAATGTGTATCTTCACCACCTAGGATGAACACATATTTTGAAGTCCAACTTCATGAATCACAATCAAACTACAAGTCAGTATTTGTATAACCAGTAACCATCTAATCCTCACTTTGGTAGACAAGCATATAATCCCTCATTCTCCTAAGATATTTGAGTATATGCTTTACTCACACTAAATTAAGCGATCTTAGATTCAATTGATATTTACTTACCATGACCACCGCAAAATAGATATTTAGCCTAGTGTATAGAATAGCATAAAGACTTTCTATTGATATAGAAAAAGGAACCGTCTTAATATTCTCTTCCTTTTATATGTCTTAGGACTATAGTCCTATATAAAGGAACTTCAAACTTAAAAGGAAAGAATCATTTCTTGAAGTATTACATGCTATACTTGGCTAAAATCTAATCTATTTAAGTAGTATAAGATAGACCCAACATCCTAATTTCTGAATTTTAACAAAGTTTAAATTCTTAGGATGTGACCGGTCTTTCCAAAGTACTTTATATCAAACTGGACTAGACAACAAAAAACGGCATTGATGACAATAGCTCCACATCATTCTAAATGATTAGAATGTCATGAACATACATTAAGAAATTTATTATTCTATATAGCTTTTACACACATAAGGCTTTTTAATACTTGATCAAAATCAAAGAATTTGATTGCTTGATCAAAGATGATATTTTATGATTTAGATGCTTGCTTTAGTCCATAAATGGACTTTAAGCAACTTGCATACTAAACACTACTAGTTCTTTGCTATGAACAAGTCTAGTTACATCATATAGATGTCTTCCTCAAGATTTCTACTAAAAGAAACTTTCTTGATATCCATTGCCATATTTCATCCAAATGAAATATAATGGATAAGAGAATCTAGATAGGGTCAAACTTGACTATTGGTGAAAAAATCTTTTCATAGTCGAACCATTTCTTTCTGAATAAATCTCTTCGCCACTAGTCTTAACTTTGAAGGTTTGCATCTTCAAATCTATCAATCTCATTTACTTGTAGACCTATTTGAAAACAATAGGCTTAATGCCACTAGGCGCCTCTAAAAGTTCTAGACTTTAAATAGAATCTAATTCTATTCGCATATCCTTGATCCAATAATTTATATTCATATCATCTATTGCCTTTACGTAGGACTGAGGATCAAATTCATCTCTTTATGGAATGACTTCAAAAGTTTAGCCCAAAAGTATGAATTTATTTGGTAATTGATAATTCTCCAACTACGATATTGTACCGTGTAATAGTTATCTACAGAATAATGTCTTGTGGTGTATCTAATACAACCATCTTATTTCTAAATGTATTTTATAGTTGCCTTACAACAAATTCTAACATTTTTCTTCCAGAACATTCTACCTTTAAAAGAGTCATATTCCTCCTTTATGTATGCACTGACTTAAAGAAGTCATTGGAACTTTATTCCTTTTATGAAAAGGAGCCCTAGATCATATTATCCTTTAGATAGAATTCATAGATTGGGAATATAACAAAATAATGGTTCTAAAAACCCATCTTTTACCAATCTTGAATATCATTTAGATTAATAAGATCTAGACATAAGTGCCTAAACATACAATACCAAAGGATGAAACTTTCTCATTAAAAAGTAAAACATGTAAACTTCCATCTAAAAGACAATCATGGACAATGCTTAGCTTTACTAAAACGGAAACACTTTCCTTTTGGTCATACTTTTAAGTCTAATTTCCTTTTGGCAACTACTAGGGCAACTAGCATGTCCAACTGTTTGGTATTATAATTCCTATTCTTACCACCTTTACCTTTTGGTTAAGGCTAAGAATTTGAATTAAATCACATTGATCTTAGCCTTTGCTTTTAGGATGTCTTCCGTTGTGCAGAACTTACTTATCAATTCAGATAATATAAAAGGAATTTATTTATTTTCAAAACAATCTAAATTGATCAAATGATTCTAACAAGGACTTATGGATCATATCCATATGAGATTAACATTTAATCTCTACATCCAAGAATTCCAATTTATTTTTTTAAAAAAAATATTTTCATAAAATGATATAGAATTGGAACTCCTTAAGCCTTTCTTAGCACCCAATATGATTCATACCAAACATCTCATTTAGACTTAATATAAAGTCTAAGTCTAGTACTAACCCTTGCATCTCATGCTTTAGTACAATTGAGATAGAAGCCAATGTAACATTTTAGCATTTCTATGGAGACTATGATCACATCATAAGCTATCTTCCATAAATGCATCATGTATAGGAAATTATGACAATGTTGAATCGAAACATAAATATGTACTTCAGCTCCTTTAAGCACCATATCCAAAATTATTTCTTAGTTAATGTGATTCTATTAAAATATTAGTTAGAGAACAAAACTTTATGACAACTTTAATTTGAGACTATGAACTTAAATACCAGGACATTATATTTTGCAACCATAACCATATAATGTGGAACCCTAAAACCATATTATATTAGGTGCAACGACAACCCAATCCCACAATTAATATTCCTTGGTAGCGAGTTTATACCAATCACTATGATCAGGTGAGAAATATTCTCATTATTAATGCTATCATGGTAACTCTTACCAAACAAAAATAATTTGCCGCTTTTCCTTCAGCCTCTAAGTAATAATGACATAGCTCTTTTGGGAGGTTAACATTACACTTAGTCTAGTGTATACCATTATCTAGAATCATCTGTGGCCACATTTCATCTCCCTTTATAGTGTTTAAACTTGTAGTACCATGAAATAATACACTCTCCTTTGGGATCGCGAGGCATATACGCCAAGATGAGGTGCTTGTTCACACTACTTTAAACGGGTAAGTTCAATCTTGTAGTACTATGAAGTAAACACCCTCCTTTGGGATCGCGAGGCATATATGCTAAGACGAGGTGCTTACCCACACTACTATGAACCGATAATAGAGGCCGTGAGATCCAACCCTTGTATCTCTCTCCCACTAGAAATTTTAAAACAAGTGGATTGTCTTAAAATCATTGTGATCTAATCACAATTTTAACCCTACACATCAAATGTGTTTAAATTGAATGTGATGTTACTAAGTCATGTCACAATAGCGTAACGAACATTCGCGTAATCACAAAGAAGTTTAACCATGTAATCCATGAAGTAAATACCCTCCGCTTGGAATGCAAGACTCAAAGTCAAGACAAGGTACCGACTCACATTACAATAAACTTAACAAAAGGGTGATTTTAGCACTCCCACTTGTTATTTGGGTTTTTCTTAAATAATTGTGATCCTATCACAACTAATAACCTTGCAGTTATTGGATATTCTAATCTCATTAGAATCACTAACTAAAATGGAAGTCCTAAACTATTTAGGATTCCTTAAACACTAATGAATCAAAAATTAGTTATATAGAACTCTATCCTTAATTTACTAGATAAAGGATTCTAATCTCATTAGAAACTATATACCTTTTAATTAGAATTTTAATCTCATTAAAAACCTCTAATTAAAATAAATTAAGGACTTTTAATCATAAAATAATTTAGGACTTAGAGTTCTATTTAACTAACATCTTTGATCTCATTAGGTCTTTTAGTTAGATAATGATTAACGTATGTCCTTAACTTTATAGGACTATAAAATTAATCACACAACCTTGTTTTTTATCAAAATTTTAACACTTAGTCAAAAACAAGTGAAATTTCAAAATTCAGTGCCTTCGATCAGTTCTCGATTCCTCTTCAATCAATCGAAAAAATACATTCGATCGATTGAAAGGAATTCTCGATCGATTGAAACTCGTAAAAATGAATTTTTCAAGAATTTTCAAGTAACCGTTTTTGACATCTTTATTGTTCTTCCATCAAAAACACCTTTTGATTTTATCAACGAAGATTTACAGATCAAACTTTAAGGTATTCAAGATCATTATCAAGAACCATAATAATGCTAGGAAACCCTTGAAAACATAATCCTAATCTCATTAGGAATAAATTTCATAATCTTAGCATTAACAAGATAGCATTTATATATATATATATATATATATATATATATATATACACACACACGTGCATCTCCATATAAATTGCAACATATGAAACACACATTAATATATGGATTCAAGACATCCAAAATATATAAAAATTTGAATGCATATGAAAGCATATATACATCCAAGGCAATTAACATGCAATTATCTCATGTTGATAAGATGGCCAAGCCGTGAAATAAAGTCCAAGCCATGCAATGTAGTCCAAGCGGTGTAAGAATTGATCAAGCAGTGCATTAACAAAATGGACATGACAGTTATATAACTGTTACATTCAATCCGTATATTTATATACCTTGGCATGGATTGTTATTTATTATAAAGCTTTTGCTTTATGCATGATCTCGTGGACCCCATGTGGCAAATTTCATTCCGCCATTAACTGCTTTCAATTATATATATGCTAGTTCTTAATGCCGACAAGATCATGTTAACGGTACAATGTTAAAGTGCATGCTTATAACATGGCCATCTTATACGGATTGAAGGAAAGTTATAAACAAATAACACATATAAACCCATATATATAAGACCAATACTTCCAAGCGGTGCAAAAGAAATCCAAGCAGTGTAATAATCTTGATTCACGCATATAGTAGTTATTGAAATGCCATTCAATAACTACATCAAACATATATATCCTTGGCCATAAAAGACACGGCACCATATATATATATATATATATATATATATATATATATATATATATATATATTACAAACCAAGATTTCTATTGATGGTTATTGAATGAAATTCAATAACTACTCCCAACTGCCAATAATATCCAATCCCTGCACTCTTGGAATCATGCAAAACAATATATCGCATATATTGATCAATGCACACAAGGTTTATAGAACTATATCTTTATGCAGAAATTTGAAAACACAAAGATAACGGTTTTCTTAAATTCTAAAACTCAATCACATGTTATACAAGCATGAGATGAAAACCTGGCTCTGATACCAATTGTTGGAAAATCTGGTTTTGTATCTTATACAAAATACATAGCAGAAACAACAAACAATGATCTATTTCATTCACGATTGATAACATGCGCAATGTAAATTTTAGAATTTAAGAACAAGATAGCGTATCTTGGTGCAGTGAAATTCAAAACAAAAGATTAGAAGTACTTGGAAACACTTTTAATCTTCACTCCAATTCCACTTTTCGCCCAAGAAGTATGGTCTCTCAATTAGTTTCCAAGGAAGAATAATGGAATGGTTTTACTCACACAAACACACCATTTCACAATGATGTCTCTCTTTTTCTCTAATAAAAAATTTTGTATGTTTCTCCCTTTATAACTAACTGATTATCTAATTGGACTAGCCTATTGGGTCTTTCCAATTGGGCTTTAGTGTTTGACTTGGAGTGAGACCAAAAGGAACCAATAAGACATTAGCTCTAATGGGCCTTGGACTTTTCTGTCAACTCTTAACAAGTTCAAAGTTACCATTAATTATATTTAATACCACTATATAAATATAATTTCACTTTAGGCCTTATTAATAAATTATATCCCAAGACTCTAATAATATCATTTGACCTCTCCATGAAATATCCATAGTGAACAAAGTCATAATAAACTGTCACTTTGTAAACAACTGTTTTATCCTTGGGTACCCGGTTTAATCTTTTAGTTATTCACATATATTGAAATCCAATTTCAATAAATATAATCTTTAGTAACTCTTTACTAAAGTGGACGCCCTGAATAACCAGTTCCCATTAAACTTATCTCAAGGGGATATTTCGTGTCTCTACTAAAAGAGATTATGGATTCCATCTTGAGAATATGTGTTCCCTCAACACTATGTGTGGTTACCCAACATACTGAGATTTTGACCGTGAATATTATATCTCACTCCTGATATATCAAAGTAACCTACGTTTCATGATCAGGTCCACTACCCTCTCAGGATTAAGAGTCTATGAAATTAGAAGTCGTGAGATTAATTATTCGGGTGACAGTTGTTGAGTGAATAACTAATCTCACAGCGGTCCAGTTCAATATGTCTTAACCCTTAAGACACATCAACACATCAACTAGAAGTCTCCACTTCCATGATCAAGACAAATCATCTTAGTTGATGTGTTATAGTCTTCGCAGATGAAACGTCCAATGTCATCACCGACTACGAACTACATTTTGAGTTTACAAGGAACTTGTGATTTACATCTTTTGTGACTAAATCACATAAATCAAATATAATGCATCTCAAGGACTATGATAATGTCTCATTAGTTCATTTATAAATAGTGTCATATAAATAAAAAATTAATTATTTATGACATGCCAATAAATTGGATTTTAGGGCATAAACCCTAACATATACAACTTGTCATAAGCTTAATGAAAGTTTTGTTTGTGTGCAAGTGTTTCAGGATACAGGTGTATTCGTGCAAGTGCTTCACAGCTTCTACATTAAGTGTGAGTGAGTTTTGCCAATGTTCCCAAACTCACGTTAAGTCTAAAGTTTGTTATAGGGTGTTTTGTCACGGAATAGCCAAAGGGGGAGATTGTAAAGTTGTGATTTACAACTGTTTTGTGTTGGCTTTAATTCCGTGCCAAATTTGATTGTAATTTTGGTCAATCTTTTATACCCTGTACTTTATGTGGGATTTTATTATAAAGGTTGTGTGATAGAGAGAGAGTGTGTGAAGACTCAAGCATGTGAAGACATAAGTTTTCTCGCGGGTAGCTCGCAACTAAGCATCCCACAAAATGATGCATGTGCCCTGCACATAACTGGAATGTGAAGAGTCATGATAGATGGTGACAACTGGTTTTCGCGAGTGTCTTAGAGTAAGGCTTTCTTGTGAGATACCCGTGAAACAATCTATTTTGTTATTTTGTTCTATTTACTCCACTACATTCTAAATCACACTATATATACCATAATTATCCACATATTGAGTAGAGAGCTTTTCAGAAGAGAAAACCCTAGCCTCAACCCTTGAGAGTGTGAGATTGTCATACCCACAATTCTACACACTATTCATTGTGGTTTTCCTCTACTCTTACCTCTCCATTTCTAAATCCTTGAGAGGTTGATAGCCCAAACACTTACCATACCCATACTGAGTGTCCAGTGAGTTTTGGTGCTGTTGGGAAGCATTGGAAGAAGCCAAGCTTTGGCGGATGCAATCGGGCGCATTACGGGATCCGGAAAGCTAAACAAGACACGGTTTCGAGAAACCTTGTTGGAGTAGGAGCTTGGAGGGCTTAGGTGCATTGGGTAGACTAGGCTTGAAGGGTCTTTTGCTATTCGTGTATCCCAACTTATTGTATAGTGGATCGATTTACCGCTTAGAGGGCGGTGGAGAGGTTTTTCACCGAGTTTTTCGGTTTCCTCTTCGATAACATATCGGCGTGTTATCTTATGTTTGCATCTCTCTTCCCTACTCTTTTAGCTTACATTGTACTGGTGTGTTTTATTGAATATGGCCTAGAATAGTGGTTTGTTTGTTCGCTCACATTTACTCTATTCCGCACTTAGTTTAAGTTAAAGTAAAATCAACCGAACTGTAATCTTTTAATTTGGGGTCTAAATAGCTTTTGTGTTTTTAACACAATTCCGAGCTTTCACTCGTGTTGGAAATATGACTAGGACTCTTCCAAAGTAGGATCAATTGCCTCTATAGATGCTTTTTTTTTTTTGGGTGGGTAAAGAATGAGACTCAATAAAGAGATCAACAAAAGATTGAAATTGTGGAATAGGGAAGGTATGTATAATCTTATGTTTCCATAAGACAATATGACAAAAGGCTAAGTTATTTGGTTATAAGTTGTAACATTTATACCTTTTCTTTGTTTAAGATTGTAACCTAGAAATATTGAGAGTATGATTGTAATTTATTGCACTCATGAAGTTGAAAAATGAAAAACTAGGTATAGCTAGAGTGCCTAAGCTAACTATAGTTAGGAAAAGTGCCAAATAGGTATTCATAGGGTGTTGATTTTGCAAAAGGGACAAGGAAAATCGATAAATGGTTTGAGAAACAGTAAGATCTGTTTTCCCTCAAAAGGAGTCATGAACATATCAAAATTTAGTGTCCAAAAACATATTAAAATTTGCTTTATGCTCAACCATGATGTTGTGAATCGATGTACCTAGGGGGAAGTGGGATTCAAACACAAACATGAGACAATATAAACTAGTATAAAGTATGCCGATATTATTGGGTTTTCATTTAAACCTCAAGAGGTAAAGAAAAACTATTTTGTCCAATTAACACGAAATTCAATAAAATAAACTATAAGAAACTTATCCTAGTAAGAAAATTACACATTACTTTAGAGTACAATAATGTTATAATATTTTCTAGTCTTACACAATTAGTGAGTCTCACCATAAATTTTTATTAGTGACTCGTTATTATTTGAGGAGAGAGGATTTAACATTATAGTATTAACAAATTATTGTTTACTCAACCTAACAAACCCCTTAGTCATTAAATTTATCGTGCATAGGCTTCAGTCCACACAATACATAGCAAAGTTTGCCTGTTTTAATTTTTCCCCCTTATTTTTTTATTTTTATTTTTATGTATTTGATAAGATTTTTCTCCTGCTTAAGATTTTTAAGTAAAGAATTTGAGACAACCTGTACTAGCCCAGCAGGCTGTTGACTTTGCTAGTATTGTAGTTTAGTACTTTAGTCTGTTGCTCGAGTCTAGAGCCTTCCGAAAGACTATGGGTCCGTTTGGATAGAACTTATTGTTGAAAACTGAAAACTGAAAACTGAAAACACTGTAGCAAAATAATTTTAAAATGTGTGAATAGTACCGCGGGACCCATTTTTAATGAAAAAGTGGCTGAAAAGTGAAATTTGTGGGTCCGTGAACAGTGCACGGATGCACTGTTCACGGAAGACTGGTCAACATCTGCGGCTTGAAAAAAAAAAAAAAAAAAAAAAAAAGCTTGAAACGCAAAACGCAAAACGCAGCCTTGAATCCAAACACATTCTATATATTAATATTCTGGCTGAGGTCATCCTTCAGCTCAGCCCTTGCTGAGATCATCAATGAGCTATGGGCTCAAATGAATCCTGAATGTTCCAAGGATTTTCCATTATTTAACCACGATATATAACAGCATAAAGAAATCTGAATTAAATAAATAAGGAGAGATAGACGAATATCAATTGGGTTTTTTGCTCTTTAAATAATAACCTGCATTTGAACGACCCGTTAATTGTGCGACTTCTTCCCCAAGTCTATCACTGTAAGTCTTCAACCACCACCTTGTCCCACATTCTAGAACTTATTGATCAAGAAACAAAAAAAAAAATACAAACAGCCAAGGGCTTAGCCACTACGTAACCATTTTGCCTAGGCTCTATAAAAAGGGCATCAGACCCAGAAGGTAGAGCCAAGCCTTTGAATCTCATTACAGACTCTGTAAAGTGCAGGAACAAAGAGTGTCATTATGGCCGAAGAAGTATTGGTGTTTGGTGCGTGGGGAAGCCCTTTTAGTCGCAGAGTAGAGATGGCTCTGAAACTGAAAGGAATTGAGTACAAATACATTGAAGAAGATCTGACCAACAAGAGCCCTTCCCTCCTCAAATACAACCCAGTTCACAAAAAGATTCCCGTGCTCGTACACAATGGAAAGCCTGTGGCTGAGTCACTCGTTATTCTAGAATACATTGATGAAACCTGGAAAGACCACCCCATCTTGCCCAAAGATCCTTATGAGAGAGCCAATGCCCGATTCTGGGCCAAGTTCATAGACGAGAAGGTAAAATATCATTTACTTTTAAACTTCTTCAAATTGTAAATTTATGATGTAATAAACAAACTCAGCGCGGTTCTAGTCGTTTTTGTTTTTGTTTTTAAAGTTTTGAGGCGTCATTGTTTTTATATATCCGGTAAAAATACCATTTTGGTTTGCACATTTTGTGGTCATTGACAATTTCAACATTACATTTTGGTCCGTATTATTTTAATTTGGATTAAATTTATGTATTTTTTTTAAAATTTTTTTAGTAGATATTAGGAAAGAGGGAATATCAAATAACCAGGCACCACATAGTATGTTATTATGAACCTAATTACCTGCTGAGTAACGTATAATTCTGTAGGCATGACTTTTCAGGTTTTTTTTTTTTTTTTTTTTTGGGGGGGGGGGTTAGTTCTTGAAAATCATAGTGACCTTCACAATTATAAATGGCAACATCATTCTAATACTCCTCTCACGTGTGGGCCAAGAGGTGGGTTTTTTATTTTTATTTTTTTAAATAGAAGGTAGGGTATAAACAAAGTTCAAGCTCATGATTATCTTCATTGATATTTGATACCAAGATATATTACAAATTATTTCAAAAATTTTAGAGGTTAGGAAATGATTAATTTAATTATTTGACCATTATTCTAATAACATATCCAAAAACATCTAATGATAAGCCATTTATAACGAATTATCTATTTGTGTTTTTTGCATACTCACTCGTTAGAGATACAATTTGTCAACCTAGAGAAATACACTGCAAGTCATACTAGATTTTGAATTTTCTCTATTTCTTTTTTTAGTGCTTGTCTGCAATATTTAAAGCTTGCTGGGGTGAAGAGTACGAGCATGAGAAGGCAGAGAAAGAGCATGAGAAGGCTGTGAAAGAAGTATCTGAACTTCTACAATTTCTAGAAAATGAGCTCAAGGAAAAGAGGTATTTTGGTGGAGAGACTGTTGGACTGCTAGACATTGCTGCTAACATCATAGGCTACTGGCTTGGAGTTTTTGAAGAAGCTTCGGGGGCAGAGTTGTTGACAAGGGAGAAATTTCCCAAACTTTGCAATTGGGCTAATGAGTTTGTGTGCGTCACTGCCATTAAGGAAAATCTACCTGCTAGAGACAAACTCATTGCCTATTTGCGAAATCGCTTTGGGGCTGGTAATGCTTCCAAATAGGTGAACTTACATACGCCACTCACAGTTGGTGCATGTTATTGCATAATAAAATTGACCGCTTTGTCATCAATCGGGTTCATACGTAATTTGTAATTTCTTATAATTCGTGTTTGTAATAGTTTTATGTATTTGTTTGAGCCATTGAGCCCTGTACTTGCTTACCTTGTTGCAGTTTTTCTATAAAGTGTTCTCCACTCTTGGTTATTTTATCAAATAAAATTTTTGTAAACTAACATTCTTCACATGCGTCTAGAAAATATCAAAATGACAAGAAGTGACAACTGTAATAAGAGTGTGAACAAAGGATAAATCAGCAACAGAGACAAACATTTTCTCATAGTCAATATCTAATTGCAAAGTTAAACATTTGGCTTTGGCTACAAGGGAAGCCTTGTAGCCCTAAACAAATTTATCTCTGCAAGTTTTGGTCTTGTATACACCTAATAAGTAATAACTCCCTTGAGGTAGATCACCAAGTCCTATGTCTAAGTTTTAGCATGTGTATCCAATTATTCTTTCATACCCTGTTACCACAAAGGGTTAATGAGGCGGCGCAGAATGTGTGAGATTCGTGTAAGGTTGCTAATGCCAGATATTGTTGGAAAATCTAGTTTTGTATCTCATACAAAACACACAGCGGAAGCAACAAACATGGATTAATTTCATTCATGATTGATAACATACACAATGTAAATTTCAGATTTTATGAACAAGATAGCGTACCTTGGTGCGGTAAAATTAAAAAAAAAAAAAGATTAGAAGTACTTGGAAACACTTTTAATCTTCACTCCAATTCCACTTTACGCCCAAGAAGTGTGGTCTCTCAATCAGTTTTCAAGGAAGAATAATTGAGTAGCTTCACTCACACATACACCCACTTTCATACAATGATGTCTCTCTTTTTCTAATAAAAAATTTTGTATGTTTCTCCCTTTATAACTAACTGATTATCTAATTGGGTTAGCCTATTGGGCCTTTCCAATTGCGCTTTAGTGTGTGGCTTGGAGTGGGATCAAAAGGGACCAATAAGACACTAGCTCCAATGGGCCTTAGGCTTTTTTGTCAACTTTTGACAAGTCCAAAGTTATCATTAATTATATTTAATACTACTATATAAATATAATTGCATTCTAGTCCTTATTAATAAATTATATCCTAAGACTCTAATAATGCCATTTAACCCCTCCATGAAATATTCATTGACCCCTCCATGAAATATCCATAGTAAACAAAGTCATAATAAACTGTCACTTTGTAAACAACTATTTTATCCTTGAGTACCCGGTTTAATCTTTTAGTTATTTACATTTATTGAAATCCAATTTCAATACATATAAGCTTTAGTAACTCCTTACTAAAGTGGGTGATTTGAATAACTAGTTCCCATTAAACTTATCTCAATGGGATATTTCATGTCTCTATAAAAAGAGATTATGGATTCCATCTTAAGAACATGTGTTCTCTCAACACTACGTGTGGTTACCCAACATACTGGGTTTTGACTGTGAATATTAGATCTCACTCCTGATATATCGAAGTAACCTACATTTCATGATCGGGTTCACTACCCTCTCAGGATCAAGAGTCTATGAAATTAGAAGTCGTAAGATTAATTATTCAAGTGATAGTTGTTGATTGAATAATTAATCTCACAGCGGTCCAATTCAATATGTCTTAACTCTTAAGACACATCAACACATCAACTAGAAGTCTCCACTTCCATGATCAAGAGAAATCATCTTAATTGATGTGTTATAGTCTTCGCAAATGAAACGCTCAATTTCATCACCGACTACGAACTACATTTTGAGTTTACAAGAAAATTGTGATTTACATCTTCTTTGACTAAATCACATAAATCACATATAATGCATCTCATGGACTATGATAATGTCCCATTAGTTCATTTATAAATAGTCTCATATAATTAAATAATTTAATTATTTATGACATGCCAATAAATTAGATTTTTAGGGCATAAACCCCAACATATATGTTGATAACAATTTAAATAATGAATGTGGGATGTGGAGCTCTTACCTACCAGAACTGACGAAGGTCTGAAGTAGTTGTATTATCAGATTCCTCATATTGGAAAGATGACTAGGACTCTCCCAAAGTAGGACCACTTGCCTCTACAGATTTTTTTATTATTATAAGGAATTAGACTCAATAAAGAGATCAAAAAAAGATTGTGTTAAGGATATATTTTATGTAATTGGCTAATCTTTTGACAAAACGCACTTTACTTGTATTTGGGTAGATCTAGGATGTGTTTAATACTTCAAAGAACAAGAGTTCAAGTCTAGTATTGAAGTCATGCAAATCTATTCAAGAAACAAGTGAAGAAGTGCTGATTTATTAAAGCTCGATAGCTACTCGACAGATAGCTACTAGATAGATAGCTATCTATTGAGGTCTTGACAGCTATCTCAATAGCTGTATCTATCGAGCTTTACGAAATTCAGATTTCTAGATCTGATTTTCAGCCCATGTTGACATGTATGTATAGGGTTTCTTTTTTCACAACCCTGGACATGTATAAGGCTTATTTTAAATACCATCACATATGAGAATACAAGGAGAACACATGAAAAAAGGTGACCGAAGCCTTATTCTCTCTAAAAGAAGCTACTACATTTTTGCGCCTTAGAGTTTTGTAACTAAGTACTTGATCTTTATTGTTGATGAAGTGAGAAACTTTGCAGCCAACATTCTTCTTCCTCAATTTGGTGAGTGAGTCACGTACTGGGATCCGTGCATCCAAGGGTGGCATTTATATATTGAAGATTTCAGAGGTTCTAAAGCGATAAAAGGTTTCTGATGTAAGTTTATCTACGGGGATTGTAGAGTTTAGGGACAAAGGTTTTGTACTAGATCTGAAACTTCTCTTTACTATAGTGAATTGCTTTTCGAGAAGGTTTCCTCCCAGGTTTTTTTTTACTGTGAAACTAGTTTATTTCTTTGGTTTTCTTGGGTCATCATATCTTGTCTTATTTATTTTTTCGCTGCATTATTTGTGACATGATATTGATGTTTGTTTGTTTTAACAAGTTTTATTCATAATAAATCTAATTAACAACTTGGGTTTAAAATTTGTTAATTCTATCAACCGGGGTCTAAATTTCCCAACAAGTGGTATCAGAGCAGACACACTCTGATTAGGGTTAATCTTTGTGTGTGATCCATTAACCCCCGTTTGTCATGAGTAGAGGACAATCTTTGATTATACCTCCTTTATTTGATGGCACTAATTATGTGTACTGGAAAGTTCGTATGGAAGTCTTTTTGCAGGCTCTAGGTGAATAGGTATGGCAAGTTATTGAAGTTGGCTAGATTAAGCCAAAGAAAGCGCTAGTGGATTGGGATGATGCAACAATCACAGCGGAAAATTTCAACAGTAGGGCCTTGAATGCTTTGTTTTGTGGGGTGACCAATGAGGAATTCAAGAAAATATCATCCATGGAAGTTGCCAAAGAAGCATGGACCATTCTTGAGACCAGCTATGAAGGTACCAAGGTAGTAAAAACTGTGAAGTTTCAAAGACTCACTAGTAGTTTTGAAGAAATAAGGATGGAGGGGGATGAGACCTTTGATGAGTTCTATGCTAAATTCGAGGATATTGTGAATTCTGCCTTCAATATTGGAGAATCTATAATAAAATCCAAAATTGTTAAGAAAATTCTTAGGTCCTTACTTGAAAGATTTCATGCCATGATCACTACCATTGAAGAAGTCAAGGACATTGATCAAATTCCTTTGACTGAGCTTGTAGGGAACCTTCAAACCTATGAGATAGGATTAGGCTCAATGGAAACAAGTGGAAAGAGTAAAAACTTAGCTCTTAAAGGTATAAAGAAAGAGATTAAGGACTCTGAAGATGAAGATGAAAGTGAAGATGAAGAGGAAGAAGATGATGATGATGATGATGATGAGGATGAGGATCTAACCTTCATAACTGATGGGATTGTCAAGCTTCTTTAGTTTAGGAAAAAGGATAAGGGCAAACCTTCTAGAAAATCTAAATCCTCTAGGAAAGGTAAGAATGAGAAACCCCTCATCCAATGCTTTGAGTGCAAGGGTTTTGGTCATATGAGGATAGAGTGCCCAAACTATCTTAAGCTCAATTGAAGGAAAACCCCAAATCGAGTAGTTTCAAGCCTTAGAAAATTAAAATTTTCCCAATTCAACAAATTGATCAAATTAATTCACATAGATCAGTTTTATATAGTTCCACAACAAAAATCCATTGATCAATTTCCAAGGAAAAGGCTTAAATCAACAAAAACCCCAATATTCATTAGGTTCGAAATATGCCCAATATGCATGACAAAAATGCATTAAACATGAAAATAAGTGAAAAAGGAGGGGCAAAAAGGTCTTACTAGCCATAGAAGACAAAAACCTTGCAAAAAATTCAAGGGAAAACGACAAAAATTTGAATTGACTCCTTGACCGATCGAAGAGAGGAAAAAACTTTTGAAAAAGTGATGAACACGCGAAATGCTAAAGGTTTTAAAAAAATCTCCATGCAATTTTCAATTGATCGAAAATTACATTCGATCGATCCAGCATCAATCGAGAATCGATCGAGTAGAACAGATACAACCCAAAATTTTAATCGCATTTTCGATTGATCAAAAAACACACTCGATCGATCAAAAATCTAGAAAAAACAATTTTTTGAAAAACAGAGCAGTTTTTATGCAGAAACTCCACAAAGCATAGTATTTTATGAATAAAATGCATGAGTATGAGATAAAATGCTTTTCAAAAACACTTATATTGAACCCAGATCTCCCAAAATTAAGATTTTCAATCAATTTTCCTTAAATTCTCAAACTTCAAACACATTTTTCATTTGAACTCAAGGAAGTTTCAATCTTAGATGGCCAAAACAAAATCACACACAATAATATGTACAAAGTTTAGCAAAGAGTAACTTGTGTAGTATGTGCAACTAGCAAAAACTTGATATACATGTGAGGTGATATGTGAATAGTAATCAAGCACAATTTCTACAATATCCATCACATAAATTTAAAAGAGACTATCCCTGAAAGAGTTACATCATATAACTCTCACATCTCCTAGAATAAAAGTTTGCAATCATGTAAGTTTCTTGATTTGCCTCATAATGTACACACCAATTTTATTTGATTGATTTAATTATAGTCCAATAATGTACACACCAATTTTAACATTCAAACCGAGGCGACACCTATGTTCTTTTTGTGCATGTGCTACATTTTCTCGAGCACAAAATTTTACGATATGCATTAAGGTATTCATGATTGGCTAGTAAACAGTGGTGAGATAGTTATTTATGCCTTTCTCATTAAGATCAAGCCCGACAATCAAAGGCATGTGACTTCAAGATCAAGCTAAAGTGATCAAAAACTATAAACGTCTTCCCACATAACATGCAGTACAAAGTTCAAACTAGTAAAGTGAAATAGAATAAGCTCATCCAAGCTAAACAAGGTACATAAACATGTTATGTAAAAATAAATTGGCCAACCTTGATTTCAAATACAAGAAAAATAATGCAAAACACATTTTGCTTCCCTTTTCCCTTTTTTTTTTATTTTTTTTTTTAAGAAATAACAAAAACAACTTATAATGAAATGCATCAATGTTATGCAATGCAAATCCTACATAAATAAAGAAAAGAAAAGAAACAAAGAAGAATGGTCACAAAGAGAAGAGCGATGAAGCACAAGGACCATGTCATAAAGACTCAATTAGATTGAGCCTTTTGCATCTAAAGCTTTTTAGATGCAACTCTAGCATTGGAGTTATTATTTAAATTAGAATTCTAAGCAACTCTAGGATTGTAATAAAGGTTTAAAGCCTTTACCAACTCACCAATAAGTACCATAGGATCTTGTGCTTGAGGCACAGACACTTTTGGTTTATTTGCTTGCTTAGCAGCTTGCAATTTGAAACAGTATGGGCGTATGTGCCTAGAATTTCCACAAAAATGACAAATCCATGCAGGTCTATCATGCAACTTGCTATCATGACAAAGCATGTTCTCAATCTTCACATTATTCAACAATTCATTAGCATCAAACAGTTTCACAAGAAAATTTTTCTTATCAAGTTCAAGAGATGCAATTTTCTTTAAGCCTAGATCAACACTCATAGCATCCTTTGCAGCAACTTTGCAAAGCTTATTTTAGGCTTCTTGTAAATCTGCATCCTCAAAGAGTTCCCCATCAGAAGGGTTCTCCTCAACAACAACACTTTCATCAACTATAGCAGTAGCAGTGAAAGCAATGAAGTTTTCATCCTCATCACTACCAGACTCATTGTCAGAAACTTCATCATCACTAAGGGTTATAGCCATAGCCTTACTCTTGGACCTCAAGAATGTTGGACATTTAGATTTCACATGACCATATCCTTGACAACCAAAACATTGTTGACCCATAAAATTATTAGAAGATTGACCTACTTTTTCTTTAGGTTTCTCATTATTGTTCACTTTAGTGGGTTCATTCCTCCTAAAATTTCTAGGTTCAACATTGTTTTTACCTCTTGCCCTTCTGTTGTTGTTCTTAAGAAAGTTTCTAAAGTGTTTGGCAAGATAGAAAATCTCTGTAGCAGAGAGCTCATCATCGAATCCACTCACATCAACATCATCAAGAGACTTAAGAGCTAGTGATTTGGATTTGCTAGTCTTAGGTAGATCCAACTCATAGGACTGAAGAGATCCTACAAGTTCATCAATAGGGATGGAGTCCACATCCTTCCTTTCAGTGATGGCAATTACTTTGGGTCTAAAATCTTTAGTTAAAGATCTAAGAATCTTCCAAACAATTTTAGGTTGATTAAGATTTCACCCAAATTATAAGCAGAATTAACAATATCATTAAGCTTAGCATAGAATTCATCAAAAGTTTCTTCATCAGACATCCTAATGCTTTCAAATCTAGTTGTTAACTACTACAATTTATTGATCTTAATTGCCTTTGTGTCTTCATGCACAGTTTGGAGAATTTTCCATGCAGTGTGAGCAACCTCAACATTAGAGATTCTCTTGAATTCTTCTGTCGAAACAGCATTGAAAATAGCATTCATAACTTTGCTATTAAAAGCGGTTGCTTCTTTTTGAGAAGTTTGCCACTCACTCACTAGAGTAGTTGTCTTCTCCCTTCCGTATTCAACGGAGTTCCAGACTCTCTTATCAATAGATTTCAGGAATGCTTTCATCCTTACTTTCCAATAAGCATAATTATTCCTATCAAAGTGAGGTGGGATTACAAGAGAGTGACCGTGTTCCATGACAACATGGGTCGAGGACCAACTCTTAGATCAAAGGATCTAAACACAAGAGTTAACCTGCTTTGATACTACTTGTACGTTTTTAGAACCCTTAAACACAACCAGATTAACCTAGTTAATTAGCCAAGTGATTACTTAGTCAAATTAAACAGATCTAGGTTAACACAAATATATCATATCATTATAAAGTGCGAAAAATAAAGAACACAACAATATGATAACCCAGGAAAACCAAACCGGTAAAAAACCTAGGGAGGATTTAACCTAGCTATCCTCAAGGTAAAACAAATCAACTATGAAAGAATTGAAGTTTACACAACAGCGACTTAGACCACTAACATCCTATTGCTACCTCGAGTAGGAAACTTACTACAACGACCACATGACAACTTCGAGTCCACGGACTACTTCTTTCTTAGATTCCCAGCAAGCACAAGCACTCTCGCTTGTATATCTTTAAGCTCTTAAATTTGTAACTAAATTGATCACCAAGCTCTTGACATCAATCTAGATCTTGATAACCCTAAGTGTATGTGAAGGCAAACACCTCTACATCTCACAAAGATTCACACACACAGCATAAAGAGCAACGTTAAAATGTGGCTAAGGTTTTCCCTTTTATATTTAAGACAACATAAAACCCTACACGTCAAACGGGCTTGGACTGAGTTGAAAAATTCTGCAGAAAAACAATCTGCACGAGCTTCGATCGATCGAGTCTAATTTTCAATTGATCGAGCTAGGCAGATTTACACAGTAAATCCTGCAGTGCATTCGATTCCAACTTTACACTTAAACATAATTTGAGCAAGTCTAAAACAAGACTAAACATTTTGATCATGGTTTGCCAACATTACAAAATGAAGTTCTAATACATTTAAACCTAAAGTCTTAGAACCCAACACAATGCATGAACATGATGAAATATTCCTGAAATACATGTTCAAATGCCTTATGGGGCCACGAAAAACATCAACAACCAAAATGGGACTAAGCCCAATTAACAAAATTGAAAGAATTTTGCACAAAATAAGTTTTTCCCAACTCCCATTCAAAATAAACTCAACCCTAGGTTTTAAGGAATCTAAAATTTAAACTAAGGATTTGAAAGATGAAATAGGTTAGAATTTACCTTAGTGAAGTCAAAGAGGCAAAATCCAAGCAAGATAGATTGAGGTTTAAAGAAATTTTGTGTTTTGGAGAGAGGGGGTCGCGAGGAGCAAAAAGAAAAAATATTTGAAAAACTGACAATTCGAGCCCTTTAAAAAACTATCTTTTCGCATATTTCGCGAGTTAGTGACTTGCCAGCCACTCATGAGTTACTTGCGAAATGTGCAAGTGCACAGGGCAAAGTTTCATAGTTCAGGTCTGAATCGCGAAGTACTTGCGAATGAGTCGCGAAGCTCTATCTGAATTTGTGAAGGAACTGAAATTTCCTCAAAAATTCTCACGGCTTGATTCCACTCACAAAGGCAGTCGCGAAATGGCTAAACGCCAAGTTTTTCAACACAAAATTTTTGACATTTTAAGAAAAACTTTCAAAACACAATTGACAAAAATCACTTCCAAAATCAAATAAAATACTCAAAAGTCTTTTTGGGTTTGATCAGCAAGCAATTAAGCATACACACATCAGATTTAAACACGTACAATCACACAAATGAAATAAATATCCATTGAACATTAGACTTGTGTGTTGTGTGTGAGTATCAAGGATGAATTAGTCCATAGTCTAGTATGAAGTTTCAATGATCAATTCAATCAAGTCATACACAAATAGCACGAAGTCAAGTGACCTATCTCACTAGTAGAAATGAACATATATGATTCCTCAGCAAAACATGTTACCCCTTGTGTATGTAACATGCATATTCAATTTGAAGATGTTCTATGGCTACAATGGAAGATAATGGCCAATGGTGGCATTGCTTGGTTTAAATTTGCAATTTGAAAGCCAATTGGGGGGGGGGGGGGAGTAGGGAACAGTAATTATACAGTAAGTACAGCCACTAGATAAATTTTAAAGTTTAGAACTTGTAGGCACAAAAAGTCCTTGTAACTTTGGTCTTGAACTCTTGCAAGTTCCAAATAATTCGACTGCTTGAGAAGAGGATTTGAGCAACATTATAAAATTAAAGTGATATGGTGGTGTATTCTTGATGCATTGCTTTTTAAGCCAGTATTAAGACATTGCTTTTTATTATTACGATTATACTGAATTTTGTTCCAATATAAGGTGTTTTGCTTTTGGGGGTTTGATGGTTATTAGTTTTTGCTGCATTGGTTGTGTAATACCACACACGCTTACGTAATTCTTCTTGATGGTTAGTTGGTTGATTGGTTGGATAAAAGCACCCTTTGCATTGTTCATTTCCTGCGAGTAGAGCATGCTTCTTCGATCAAATCACTCAAAATAACAAGAATTTTAGTGTTTTTTTTTGTTCCTTATACTATATTGTCTCTATCTATACTGTTATTCAATTGGCTTGAATATTTCCCTTTAGTTTCTAAGTTAGTTTCTCTTCTTACCAGAAAGGTTGGGACATATAATATAGGAATATGGCCAATAATTATATCTGGTTTTTTTTAGTCTTTATGAAGGAAATATGCATGTATGCAGCGGAAAATAAATGGATCTACTTAATTCGTAATTGATAACATGCACTATGTAAATTTCAGAATATAGAATCAAGAGAGTGTACCTTGGTGCAGTGAATTTCAAAACTAAAGATCATAAGTTCTTGAGAACGCTTTTAATCTTCACTCCAATTCCACTAACGCCCAAGATGTGTGGTCTCTTAATCAGTTTTTGTTCAAGGGAGAAAGAAAGAGTGTCCAACACTCACATACACACCATTTCACAATGATGTCTCTCTTTTTCATACATTAAAATTTTGTATGTTTCTCTCCTTATAACTGATTATCTAATTGGGCTAGCCTTTTGGGCCTTTCCAATTGGGCTTTAGTATGTGGCTTGGAGTGGGACCAAAAGGGACCAATAAGACACTAGCTCCAATGGGTCTTGGGCTTTTCTGTCAACTCTTGACAAGTACAAAGTTACCATTAACTATATTTAATATCACTATATAAATATAGTTGCACTCTAGGCCTTATTTATAAATTATATCCCAAGACTTTATTATACATGCAGCCCCTTCATAAAATATTCGTAGTAATACAAAGTCATGAATGTAGACTACCACTTTGTAAATTACTACATCTTATCCTTAAGTACCCGGTTTAATCCTTTAAAGTTATTCATCATATATTTATGAAATCCAATTTCATAAATATATACTTTAGTAACTTCTTACCAAAGTGGTTAGGCCTAACTCTCTGAATAACTGAACCCATTAAACTTATCTCAAGGGAATACTTTATATCTCCGTTAAGAGACTATGAATTTCATCTTGAGAATATATGTTCCATTAATATTAAATGTGGCTGCCCAACATACTGAGGTTTTGATCGTTACTTTAGATCTCACTCCTGATATATCAAAGCAACCTACATTTCATGATCAGATCCATTATCCTCTTAGGATTAAGAGCTCATGTAAATAGAAGTCGTGAGATTTATTATTCATTTGACAGTCGTTAGGAGAATAATAAATCTCACAGCGGTCTAGTTCAATATGTCTTAACTCTTAAAACATATCATCATATCAACTATAAATCTCCATTTCCATGATCAAGACAAATCATCTTAGTTGATACGTTATAGTTTTCGCGATGAAACGCCCAATTTCATCATCGACTATGAACTAAAATTTTGAGTTTACAAAGAACTTGTGACTTATATCTTCTGTGACTAAATCACATAAATCACATACTATGCATCTCATGGACTATATGATAATGTCCAATATTTATGTTACCATTATTTTAGATTATAATAAAACAACTTTATCAATCACAATATTAAGTCATACACATACATAATATCATACATAACATTATACAATAGGATTTAAGGGCACTAATCCTAACACTTTATGCTTCACAAAGTTTGTTGATGGAGTATGTTTTCTTAGTCTTTTGCATGTTATGCATTTTGGCAAAAGTGGGGATAATGTGGGCTCATGCCACCTAGGTTTGCCGCTTGTCACAATTTCTTTTGGCACAAAATGGTAGATATGGTCCATACCTTGTTCTCCTTCAGTACCAATAAATCAAACTTTGTGACATGTGACATGCTCCAGACCTTGGTCCCCTATGAAAACTACTTGGTGTTTGTAATATGAATATATGATTTATAAAGGTAGGTTTAGTTATTCTGAATTGTAGAATGATCTTGGCCTAGATCCCACTCAGAATCAAATATCACTATACATCGAAGTATCCATTTGGACCTCAAAATATTTGGTTGAGTTCCTTCAATTGATAAATGGTATCTTGAATATCTTGAACTTTACACTTGAAAAAAAAGGAGGAACCAAACATGAGAGCTCTAATATTGTTTGTTGTGTTGACCATGTTGCTTTATTGAATTCCATTTAACTTCTATATCCTCTCCATTCAGCATCTGCTTAATCTTAAATGTGAATGTTTGTTGGAGCTTCAGTTAGTCCCTCGATTGCCCTAAGATTCAGTTTCTATGTAAGCTAACAGTTGGTCCAAGTTTAGCATGAGTTAAGACTTGAAATATTATTTCTATGTATGGATGGCATATCATTTGTAGCATTATATAATGTTACAAAGTCTAGAAAGTACGGTAGGTACTTACTCTTATCTGTTCCTTCTTTTTATTTTCCATTTTTATCATTTAAAGCTAATTTGTTTCTGCTCTTGGCACAACTAATGTGTCTTTCTTTCCTTCATCTGCTACAAACAATTATAAAACTTTCAGGAGTTTTAACAGTTAATTTGCCCTGAATTTGTAGCTAAGTTTGTTGGAGGAAATTTAATGAGGGTATTTTTTTGGGCAGGCTGCAGGAATGAGGAATTTACAATCCTTTTTAATCAAGTGCAAGGAAGATAGTAACATTTGCAAGTACTGAATTAGTTCAAAAGTCAGTCAGTGGAGTGGGCCTAAACAATTCTTTCTGACTATTCTTTGTTAACATAGTGCAAAATTTTTTATAGGTAGTCTCTCTGATCATATAGCAAATGAAATGCCTACATGTATCAAAATTGATATAGAAACTTGTTGTTGACTTTGATATTCCAGTGTTTAGAATCATTTGAAACAGGCCTTAAGTTCTCTAGCACAAAACAATTAGAGATTTTATTCAATGATACCCTTTCAATTTCATGTATGGTTGCACCCATATGCATTGTTACTTTCATTTATTTTCCCTTTTGCACCTACGAATCCTTTCAAGTATTGGATTTCTCACTTGCTATGAAAGTTATCAACTTTACAAGTGGTTTGATTTTTGGATTAACTTTTTCCTTGATATTCTTTTGACCCTAAAGTGAGGCTTTTTAATTTTCCTTTTGAGTGATGGTATAATTAAATATGCATATATGCCCTAGTTTGGTATAATTAAATCTTGTATTGTAAGAAGCTTGATTGAAACATTTGGGTTGCAATTGAATGAATATTCTTCATCTTCCCCTCCCTTGTTTTTCTTTGTCCTCTCTCACATATCCCCATCTGCACAACTGCAAGAGATGCACAATAAATTGATTAATTCATATGATGCTATAATTTTGAGGACCAGTATGGTACACATTTGATCAAATATGGGGGCAGCTTGCACACAATTTCTTGAAATGTTCCCAATATTCATGTAAGGACTCTTCGTTGTGCTGCCTTACTTTACAAATTTCTTTTCTAATGTTGGCTGCCCTTGAAGCTAGGAAATATTTCTCCAAAAACAACCTTTTCATCTCATTCCATGTTTTAATACTCCCAGAGGGTAGACAATAGATCCAATCCTTAGCCAAATCCTAAAAAGAAAGTGGAATGACTGTTAATTTAATTTGATCTTCAGTGACCCCCGTGGGCTTCATACTCGTGCACACCACATGCAACTCCTTTAGATGCTTGTGAGGATCTTCGCCCGCAAGGCCATGAAAAGTGGGCAAGAGATGTATTAGTCCAGATTTTAATTCAAAAGTAGTAGTAGCATCTAAAGTAGGGAATGTTATGCATAAGGGTTGTTGATTCAAATCAGGGGCAGCAAGCTCTTTCAAAGTTTGATTTCCAACCATGATTTCCTCCTCTTCTAAATCAGAATCACTAGCAAACAGGGAATCAAGAGCTAAATTGTGCTCTTCATAATTTTTCCTACCTTCCCTCCTTAACTTGTGCAAAGTTCTCTCTAATTCTAGATCGTACTGCAAATCGCCTCGATTAGAAGATCGAGTTACAGTCATAAACAATCAAGGAAACTCTAATAAACCATGAAAAACAAACCAGGAAAAATCTAGAGTAATGAAAATAAATAAAAATTTTACGCTAAAACACAAAAAATGCCTAAAAACCCTAGAAAACAATGGAATCTGGCCTCAAGAGGGTGGGGCTAGTAATCCTAAGGATTAACTTTTCTTGCTCAGAATGTCGTTTACCTTTAGAAAACTATACTATCAAGGCCTAGTTCTACCGCAATCAAGATTCTGCCGAAACAGTAACTACCAAAAACTAACGATTTTTTTTTTTTTGAAAATTTCAAGAACAAAATAAGGATCACAAGAAGCACAAAAATCAACTAGAATCACTCCCCGACAACAGCGCCAAAATTTGGTGTGCAATCGTAGGCAAACAAAAATAAAACCTATACTCCTAAAAATATATGTAGTAGTGTGAGTAAGGACCGTTCCCACGGAGAGTATCTAGCCTAGTTTTATGCTATGTGAACAAGGAGAGTGGGTTTGAGTATAATGAAAAAAACTTTAAGAAAAGCAATTAAGGAACAATTCAAATTAAAATATCGAAATCAATCAAAAGAACAAACCTTGGTCTAAGTCAACATCCACCATCAAAATTTTACAACTGATCATTGATGCAAGTATATATCAATTCACACTTTGAATATTCACCGTTGGAACTATTTTCCTATCTCTCCTTAGTCGTAGTTAATTAGAAAACAAGCGATCTAATAAACCCTAACTACTAAACAACCCAAGACAAGCGCTAAAGGTTTAATCTAGTAGCAGCCTTAAGAATTAGAGAGATCGATGAAACTAAACAACACAAGCACAAGCGGTTGTATTTTATTTAGTTGAGTGTTCTTTCTAAGATCTAATAATTTTTGACGTGGCAAATCGTTAAATCTTGGTTGTTTCACAATTAGAGGGATCAAACAATTACGGATTTGATATCTAACCTAGCAGTAGATTGCAACGAATAATAAACTAGTAAGCTTCCTGGTAATTAAACGAGACAATCATGAAAATAGGCACAGAAGAACATCCGATATTCAAAGCATGAATTGAACAATAAAAAATAAAAAAAAGATCTTAGAGTTTTATTAATTCCGAGGCTTCCGTTTCCTTCAACCAAGTATAAAAGTTTTAGCCACGCAGGGCTATGACAGAAACTCAAAGGAGAAGTCAGAGAAGAGGGGAGAGAAAGGCGCGTGTGTCCAATCTGATTTCTCCTCCCCTCTTTTGCACATTAATTCCCCCTTTCCCAAGCCTACAAAATCTCCTAAAAATATTCTAAATAATAATATCCAAATCTGACTAATTAAGGAAAAACATTAAAAATAAAACAAAGTCCTAAAATAACTAGGAAAGTCGTGTTTTTTCAGCTGGAATTTTTGTGCACCAGATCTGGAAGCTTCCGAAAATAAACCACATCAGATCCGCATATTAGAATTTCAAGCAAAGGAATGTTCCAGAATGAAAGCAGTGCAGGTGCAGCAAGTTAAATCCCAATTTCTACCTTGATGCGGCCCGTATCTCTCAAAACTTTAAACATAAAAGTTGTAGACCATTGTCTTGTTGTTCCATAGCATCTTGAATCATCTCAATCGGAGCTCAGATGAAAGAGTTATGCCCAGATTACTAAGCGATGTGAAAGCTGTCCAGAATCGCCCAATTAGCTACGTCTTTTATTTAATGTCTCCATTTGCATCCTAAATCAAAATTTAAGAATAATGAGTACATTTAGGCACCAAATGAGTATAGAAGACTAAACATTAAGGGAAAAAAAATATGACATTTTGCATTCTCATCAGTTTCCTTGAGCTTCATGTCACTTAACCAGTACTCAATCCTTTTCTTATGATAGTATACCATGGATAACTAGAGTATAATGTGAGTGGCTCTTTCAATATATTTTTTTCAACATTTTTCCTAAACACAAGATTGTTGAATAAATTTCTTTGTGTTCTCTTTCTCTCTCTAATTCTTGATATTTCTTCTTATGCTCTGTCAATGGTTGTTTCCCTTTCTTTGCTGCTTCTCTTTGTTTCTTCTTATGCTCAGCCAAATTTGCTGCATTATGCTGAACTGACTCAGACTTCATTTGTGCAGGTAAAATTTTAATGCACTAGTTCTCAGCCAACAAAATTTCAAAGCAAGTAACAAAATGATGGGTTTGCTAAACGACTCATCTGATTCCCAGCACCAGTGAGTTTCTATATTTTCCCCTCTAGATTTGAATATACAATTGTTAGTAATCTTGGATGAAATTATGAAAACATATGCTTAGCTCTATATGGTCATATTAAAATTAACCAATCCAAACCAAATTTAAGTGGGGTATCTCTTTTGGGTGTTTGGCAGCTAGTTGATTAGCATAGCCATCAAATCATGGAAGCACATGACAATGAATTCAATTCAAACACTCTGCTTGCATGAGTTGGTGAGGGTACTTTATAGACATTAGACTGCTGCCTAGACTTTAGGACTGTTAATTTATTGGCACCACCTTTTTTAGCCTAGTACTAATAAAGGTTCAATAAAGTTCAACAACTTGTTTTTAGCCTACATATATATGAAGTTCAAAAAGTTGTTCTTTTTCTCCCTTAGCATGAAGATCTATTACTACTACTGAAAGTGGAGTGATATTATAGTATCACTCCAAATTTTGTACATGTAATTAAAGTCGGCAACATATGCAGGGACATGAGTTTCAAAATGAGCGACGACATTGTACTTGCAACATATTTAGCTGGGTGTGCAAGTGCCATAGTTTACATAGAGACGTATATGAACAAAGTACCAATGCATACAAATCTACAAACAGGGTATGAATGGGTACATTATATTTTAAATGGAAATAAGCAAAAATGTCGCAATGTCTATAGACTATCAAGCCATTTGTTTCGAGAATTGTGTAATACATTGCGCACTCAGTATGGATATGACAGTACCAAAAGAGTTTGCTTAGAAGAGTCTGTGGCAATGACATTAGTGGTACTTGGTAGTGGCATGTGTAATAGAATAGTGTAGGATAGATTTCAGCATTCGGGTGAGACAGTAAGTCGACACGTGGTCATGGTAGTTACATTGTTAACCAATGTTATGGTAACAGACATTATCAAGCTTGCTGATCCTGCATTTCCTAACGTGCCACAACATATTCGCAATTCAAATAGATATTCGCCACATTTCAAGGTACTTTGTGAATTTGGTATCTTGACTTGATTTTATTCAATTTATCTTTAAGGTTATAACACAAATCAAATTTCACATGGTATTTTTGTGTAAATGGTTAGGATTGCATTGGTGCATTTGATGGGGTTCACGTCCCTGTGGTCTTACCAGTTGATGAGCAACACCCATACAGAGGAAGGAAAGGGATCACAACAACGAATTGCATGTGCGCATGTGATTTTGACATGAAATTCACATTTGTGTGTGTTAGATGGGAAGGGTCAGCGCATGACACAAGAATCTTTTTAAGTTGCCTTAATAACGAGAGTGACAACTTCCCAAAACCTCCACCTGGTTTGTAAATATGCAGTTTAATTACTGCATTAAAGTATGTATTATGTAGTGAAAATGCTAATGTAATAAATATTCTCGTTTGCAGGAAAGTATTATCTTTTTGATTTAAGGTACCCTATGAAGAGAGCGTTCCTTGCACCATATAAGGGGGAGAGGTACCACCTCCCCAATTTTTCAACAAGGTCGACTACCACAATATCCAGAGGAGAATTTTAATTATCTCCATTCATCACTTCGTTCGATCATAGAACGAACTTTTGGAGTTTGGAAGAATAGATGGAAAATCTTGAGAAGTATGCCAGCCTTTCATATACGCACTCAAGAACCCCTCATTGTTGCTACAATGGTTCTTCACAATTTTATTTAAGCACATGAAAACAGTGACCTTGGATGTGGGCTTTCTGCACGGGGCACATCTGGAAGTAGAGAGGGAGGTCATTATGATGAAATAGCACACGTGATCTCTTCCTTGGACGAACCTGAGATGAAAGTGGTTCGGAACAATATCACAGCATCGATATGTGGGATGCCTCCATCGTAGGACTTAAGTTGTTATGAAAGTTATAATCCCCTTAATTGATTATGGTGACCATTATTTTTGTCACAATAGAAATTAGTGTGGTTGAAAATACCATTAACATTATGGTAATTTTTTTGTGGGAACCATAACTGATGGTTCACAAACTTGAATGTAATACCATTTTGTTCTATGGTGATTTTTTGTTGGTAACCAAAATTGATGGCTCACAAAACAGGATTGTACTACCTTTGATTTATGAATTTGTATATATCCTTACATGTGAAACTCATCGGTATTGCAACAATAGATTTCAAGCTTACCGGGGACTTCTAAGTAGACTCCAATCTTATTTGAACAAGAGACAAACTCAAAAGATTTCAAGATTGCAACAGTAATCTGCCAGGAATTTTTTTTTTTTTTTTTTTTTTTAAAGAAAAGAAAACTAAATCTACCCTCAATTTTTGATAAAGACACCAAGAACCCTAACTATCAATTGTTGGCAAAGTGTAAATAGATAAATAAATATAATATATATATATATATATATATATATATATAGACACCATCAACTTGGCCATTAACATTATCTCCATCAAACGTCTCCTCATATAACAGAAGTACAACTTCATACATATCATAAATTATTACTTGCAATACATAATAAGTTGTACGTTTAATATATAAAAAAAAATTAATAATACAAGTCTGTATTATTACATACATACACATCCCATTATGGCAAACAACTCTGCTTGATTTCAACTTTCCCAAACCTAGTAAACAAGATAAGCAATACTACAAACATGACCCAGGAGACTACTAGAGCTATCTTAAAATTCTTTGCTTTCTCTTCAAAAATCATGCGTGCAGCTTTGGCTCTTTCAGCCTTTCGTTTTACAATTGCTCCCTTTCCAATGCTGCGTCTGTCAAGGTGTGTGCTTGCTTCAACTCTTCATTAACAACTTCCACCGCATGCTCCAATCGCTTGAATTTGGCTATAACTATAGGTGATGTTGTTGCGTCACGTGTACAACAAATGTTGGTGTCTAATTACTTGAAGAACTTGCATGCACGGTTATCATCCTTCACAATAAAATACAACACATAAACAGGAATACAATGAATTGGTTCTTTAATGCACAACACAAATATTTTGCCAATACTTGGATATGGTACTTACCGGCGACCAATAGTGACAACTATAAATTCTCCTACCAAAAGTATGAAGTTTCAGGAACATCCTAATGACACAGGTTTACGTTGATGAAACCTGGAAAGACCACCCCATTTTGCCCAAAGATCCTTATGAGAGAGCCAATGCCCGATTTTGGGCCAAGTTCATAGACGAGAAGGTCAAATATCATTTACTCTTAAACTTTCTTCAAATTGTAAATTTATAATGTAATAAACAAACTCAACGTGGTTCTAGCTAGTTGTTTTTGTTTTCAAAGTGTTAAGGTATAATTGTTCTATATATCTGGCAAAAATACCATTGTGGTCCGTACATTTTAGGTGCCAATTTCAACATTACATTTTGGTTCATTTTTTAACTTGGAGTCAATTTATGTTTTTTTTTTTTTTTTTTTTCAATAGCTTGTAAGAAAGAGGGAATATCACACTACCAGGCACCACATAATATGTTACTATGAGCCTGATTACCTGAGTAACATATAATTCTAGAGGCATAACTTTCCAGGTTTTTTTTAGGAGGGTAGGTGGGGGGGGGGGGGTTATTTCTTGAAAATCATAGTGACCTTCACAATTATAAATGGCAACATAATTCTAATACTCCTCTCAAGTGTGGGCAAAGAGGTTTTTTTATTTATTTTTTTATAATAGAAGGTAGGGTATAAACAAAGTTCAAGCTCATGATTATCTTCATTGATATTTGATACCATGATATATAACTAATTATTTTGAAAGTTTTAGCTGTTAAGAAATGCCTAATTTAATCCTGTAACCATTATTCTAATAACATATCCAAAATGCACTAATGATAAACCATTTACAACAAATTATCTATTTGTGTTTTTTGTTTAAGCACTCGTTAGTGATACAATTTATCAACCTAGAGAAATAGAGTGCAAGTCATACTAAATTTTGAATTTCTCTATTTCTTTTTTTTAGTGCTTGTCTGCAATATTTAAAGTTTGCTGGGGTGAAGAGAAAGAGCGTGAGAAGGCTAAGGAAGAAGCATTTGAGAATCTACAATTTCTAGAAAATGAGCTCAAGGAAAAGAGGTTTTTTGGTGGAGAGAATATAGGACTGGTAGACATTGCTGCTAACATCATAGGCTACTGGCTTGGAGTTTTTGAAGAAGTTTCGGGGGCAGAGTTGTTGACAAAGGAGAAATTTCCCAAACTTCGCAATTGGGCTAATGAGTTTGTGTGCGTCACTGCCATTAAGGAAAATCTACCTCCTAGAGACAAACTCATTGCCTTTTTGCGAAATCGTTTTGGGGTTGGTAATGCTTCCAAATAGGAGAACTTACACTCGCCACTCAGAGTTGGTCCATATTATTGCATAATAAAATTGACCGCTTTGTCATCAATAGGGCTCATACGTACTTTGTAATTTCCTGTGATTCGTCTGTTCTTGCTTACCTTGTTGCAGTTTTTCTATATAGTGTTCTCCACTCTTGGTTATCCTATCAAATAAAAAAAAAAAATTAAACTAACATTCTTCACATACATATAGAAAATATCAAAATGACAAGAAGTGACAACTGTAATAGGAGTGTGAACAAAGGATAAATGAGCAACAGAGACAAACCTTTTCTCATAGTCAATATCTAATTCCAAATTTTAACATTTGGCTTTGGCTACAAGGCAAGCCTTGTAGCCCTAAACAAACTTATCTCCGCAAGTTTTGGTCTTGTATACACCTAATAAGTAATAACTCCCTTGAGGTAGATCACCAAGTCCTATGTCTAAGTTTTAGCATGTATGTGTATCCAATTATTCTTTCATTCCTTGTTACCACAAAGGGTTAAATGAGGCCTCACAAAATGTGTGAGATTCATGTAAAGTTGCTAATGCATGATACGTGGGGAAAAATGCTTATACACCCCTAAAATTTAGAAGAATGGCCAAGACACCCCTGAATTTTTATTTTAGCCAATTTACTCCTTAAACTTTACTATTTTGCCAAATTAACACATTAGTTGGTCTACCGTTAATATACTAATGGAAACAAAAGTGAGACACACGTGAAACCAAAATCAATCCTCTAGACCCGTGAGGAAAGAATAAAGAAGCTTTAGCTAGTGACTATTCAACCAGAAGAAAGAAGAGAGAAGTTTAGGGAGAGAGACAATCGAACCAAAACAATGTTCAGTCACTGCATCCCTCTCTTCGACGTTAGAGCTCTTTGTCCCACTGTCGATCTTACCGTCCTTGGTTACCAAGTTGGTCCCACCACGTTGTTCAACCATCCATATCCGACCCATATTCCAACATCTATGACCAAAGCAAACCACTATGAATAATTTTTGTACCTTTTTGTTTGTGTAGCTGATGACGATCAGGATTAAGAAATTTCATGAGCTTTCTTTGCTTTGCTTTTGAGTTTGGTTTTTTTTTTTAATGGGATTGTTTGGTTTTTGTTTGCAGTGGTTTTGAAAGATCTGTGTTTGTTGGGTGAGCTGAAGAAGATAAAATAATAAAGTGTTTTATTTCTTAATCCAAAATGATTATCAATTTATAAAGTATAAATTACAGATCCAAATATTTGGTTGAATGTGGGGGAGAGATCAATAGTAGGACAAATAAACCCGCCGTCGAAGGAGGGATGCGGCGACTGCTGGTGGTTCTGCTTCAGTCATGTCTCTCTCTTCTTTTCATATAGGTTTAGGACTGATATTTGTATTGTAAACTCTAATCCGTTTGTATATTAACGACATACCAATTTTTTTGTTGTGAAAGTAACGGTAGACCAATTGATGGATTAATTTGGCAGAGTTGTAAAGTTTAAGGAGTAAATTGGCTAAAATAAAATTTGAAGGGGTGTTATGGCCACTCCTCTAAAGTTTAGGGGGTGAATGAGCATTTTTTTCCCATGATACGTTGATAACAATTTAAATAATGAATGTGGGATATGGTGCTCTTACCTACCTGAAGTGACGACGGTCTGAAGTAGTTGTATTATCAGATTCCTCATATTGGAAATATTACTAGGACTCTCCCAAAGAAGGACCAATTGCCTTTATAGATTTTTTTTTAATATAGATTGAGACTCAATAAAGAGATCAACAATAGATTGTAACTGTGGAATAGGGAAGGTATGGAATATCTTTTGCTTCTATAAGACAAAATGACAAAAGACTGTTAGGTTTTAAGACTTTAGGTTTAAATGTATTAGAACTTCAATTTGTAATGTTCGCAAACCATGATCAAAACGTTTATCCTTGTTTTAGACTTGCTCAAAGTATGTTTAAGTGTAAAGTTGGAATCGAGTGTACTGCAGGATTTACGGTGTAAATCTGCCTGGCTCTATCGATCGAAAATTAGACTCCATCGATTGAAGCTCGTGCAGATTGTTTTTCTGCAAAATTTTCCAACTAAGCCCAAGCTCGTTTTATGTGTAGGATTTTATGTTTTGTCTTAAGTATAAAAGGAAAAATCCTAGCCACATTTTATGGTTGCTCTTTTTGCTGTGTGTGTGAATCTCTTGTGAGATCTAAATTTGTCACGTGGTTGTGGTAGTAAGTTTCCTACTCAAGATAGCAATAGGATGTTAGTAGTCTAAGTCGCTATTGTGTAAACTTCAATTCTTTCATAGTGAATTTGTTTTACCTTAAGAATAGCTAGGTTAAATCCTCCCTAGGTTTTTTACCAGTTTGGTTTTCCTGGGTTATCATATCGTTGTGTTCCTTATTTTCCGCACTTTACAATGATATGACATTTGTGTTAACCTAGATCTGCATAATTTACCTAAGTTAATCACTTGGCTAAATAACTAAGTTAATCTAATTGTGTTTAAGGGGTCTAAAAACTGTACAAAGACTAAGTAATTCGGTTGCAAGTTGTATTGCACTCGTGAAGTTGCACTCATGATTGTAGTTTATTGCACTCGTGAAGTTGGAGGTAGGGATGGCTATACCCATTGGGTAATGGATATCCAACCCTACCCGATCCAAATATTTCGGGTAATACCTGGTTCTTCATGGGTAGATCTTAACCAGGTAGGGTATGGGTATTATCCGAATTTTTTGGGTAGGGTATGGATATTATCCAAACCTGACCCATATTAAAAAAAAAAAAAAAAAAAAACCTAAACAAATACTGAAGTGAACAAAGTACAAACCACTTGGCACTCAATCAGTGATTAGTCGTTTACCACCTATTCTGCTTCTCCACAACAAAACCCAGCAACAACAACCATTTCCTCAAAACCATTTTCACCTGCACACGGCCTCGTTTCGACTGTCTCTCTCTCATTTTCCCCAAAATGAGTTCACGGTATGTACCGGCTTTCACATTGGATGGCAATGGCGATTGCACCAACCTAAAGAACCAGAGCATTTCAAAGTTGGTTTTGAAGCTCCGAACTGCGTATCGGAGTAATGACTTTGACCGTGCCGAAGAGATTTTGGTAGCGAGAGAAACGAATTGAAACTAGAAATTGAGAACGAGAAGAAAGAGAATGTGTTCTTGACGGAGAAATTCTAGATGGAGAATCTGGATCGAATCTACCTGGAAGACAAGCTTGAAAATCAAAAGAAGGCATTGGAGGAAGCTCTAGAGAGAGAGAGAGGAAAGCGGAGGAGGCAAAGAATTCAAAGTAAATGAGAAGAACGTGGTAGGGTATGGATAAAATTTTTTGGATTAAAAAAAAATTAAATGGGTTTTGGGTAGGGTATGGATATCCATGGATAATAAATCCGGGTAAGATTCGGGTATAGATACTAATGGATAATGATATTCAGGTATCTATGGGTAAACTTTTCGGGTAGGGTATGGATCTGGTATACCCATACCCTACGCATGGCCATCCCTAGTTGGAGGATCACGAACTAGGCACAGCCATTGCCTCTAAGCTAACTATAGTTAAGAGAAGTGCCAAATAGGTGTCCATAGTTTGTTAATTATGCAAAAGGGATCAGGATAATCGATTAATGGTATAAGCACTGTGAAGATATGTTTTGCCTAAAAAATGAGACCGGAACATATGCATAATGGACAAGTGCCCAAATAGTAGTGTACATTATACATGTTGTGATGTATCTAGGTAAAATGCGTGGAGAATAGTGTTATAATGTTTGAGGATATTGATAAATCCATGCTACTTGTATTCTTAAAAATTTTCAAAATAAAATATTAAGATGGTTTTAGAGAATTGAGTTTCAACCATTTTAACGAAATTATGCAATATGTTAATTAACTCGTAACGGTTTTTGACTAAAAAAAGTCATTGCATAGCCATCAACAAATGTGTAAGCCTATGGAAGGAATAGGGAGTAATTCTTAGGTACTCCCGGAATACGGAGAATGGTGCTCCCTCCTCTCACATTCATGCTAGGGTCCGCTCATTAAATTCATGGTGGGGTCCACCATGAATGTGAGAGGAGAGAGCACTATTTCACTATACTCTGGGATTACCTAAGAATTTTTCGGGAATAGGAAAGGATCCCACACATCAAAGTCATTGTTGTGCCATTCATTGCGGCTTTAGGTTGGCTATGGATGCATTTTTTTAAAACACCGCAACAAAAATGCGGTTATAGGCCCATTTTTTAGTAGTGAATGTACCGGAAACGAAGGACTCATTTTTATTGAATGGCAAAGCAATTTCTTTTTTCTTTTTTGTCTTTTTTTTTGGAAAGGAGGTGGGATTCAAACAAAAATATGAGACAATAGAAACTAGTATAAAGTATGCCAATCCACTTTGGTTATCACCTAAAACCGAAATGGTAAAGCAAAATTGTTTTGTCCAGTTAACATGAAATTATGAAATTCAAACGAAGAAACTATAAGAAACTTATCATTGAAAGAAAATTACACAATACTCAAAAGTACAATAATGTAGTATTCTCTTCTCTTACACGATTAGTGGATCTCACCATAAATTTTAATTAATGTAACTCTATTATATGAGAAGAAAGAGCATAAAGTTATTATTTTCCCAAAATATTGTTTACTCAGCCTGACAAGCGCCTAGTCATTCTATTTCTTACGTGTAGGTTTAGTCTATTCTATAAGTAACAATTTTTCCCTTTTGTTTTTGTTTTATTTGTTTGTTTGTTTGTTTACTTGTTTGTTTATTTCTGCTGAAAATTTCCCTTTTTAAATAGAGACTTTTGAGGTGACAGTATTAGCCCAGCACCCCATATCCTATTTGAAAGCTCAAATAGTATAAAACACTATAGCTTGTTTAGACCCCCAATTTTAAACTTACAACTAAATTTTTTTTACTCTAACTTATCTAAATGTGAAACAAAAGTAAATGATACGCTATAACCGGAACTACTCTCTAAGCCATAACCACAAGCAAGCAATGATAAATATAAAGCTCAAATTGTAAGGGAAGAGAGATGCAAACACAAGATAACACCGAGACATGTTATCGAAGAGGAAACTGAAGTACTCGGTGAAAAACCTCTTTGTGACCCTTTAAGCCGAAATTGATCCACTAGTGAATAAAGTTGGAGTATATGAATATCAAAAAGATCATCCAAGCCTAATCTACCCAATGTACTTGAACCCTCCAAGTTCCAACTACCAATGGGCTTCACAGAGCCATGTCTTCACTAGTTACTCTATCCCACAATTAGCTCCAATTTGCATCAGCCAATCAATGGCTTCTTCCAATGCTTCCCATACACCCTAAAACTTCTCTCATACTCAAAATGAGTAAGGTAAGTGTTTGGGCTAAGAATCTCTCAAGGATATGTATATGAAGAGGTGGGAGTAGAGGAAAACTTTTGAGAAAATGGTGTAGATGATTATGGGTTTACAATCTCTAATTCTCAAGTGTATAGTTAGGGTTCTCTTTCTCAAAAGTTCCTAGGAAAAATTCCTTACAATTTCATGGATAATGTGGGCTTATATTGTGTTGGTAAAGGAATGAGATAAACACACTTTAAAAAGCTCTAGGCAGTGAGTTTTGCAGGTCACTCGCGATTTGGCTTGAGTCACGAAGTGGCTTGCGAAATCAAGCCTGGCATGAGATTGTTTAGATTCCAGCATGTGCTTCTCACGTTGCCTTTTGCAGGTTGTCACTTATGAGCCAGTCGCTAAATCTCTTTTTTCACAAATCTTCACCAAACTCTCATACATAACCCTTACATTAAATCCGACGATACAGGGAAATAATTTAACAAAAATACAATTAAATTTGACACGAAATTAAAGCCAACATAAAAACATAGTTGTAAATCACAACTTTACAATCTTCCCCTTTAGCTATTCCATGAGAAAACCCCTAAATAGACTCTAGACTTAAAACGTAAGTTTCGGAATAGAGGCAAAATCTACTCACACCTAAATCTAAAACCTGTGAAGAACTTGTACCATATATGCGCATTTTCATTTGCACATAACAAATAACTTAATTAAGTTCAAGACAAGTAGAATTCAAGGCATGTACATAGAGCAAGTAAAATGCGATCAAGTAAAAGCAAATGAAATATGAAAAAAATCATAACTTGATCAAACATGAACAAACATTAAGGAATGACAACAATGAACATTTAGTAAGTAAATGAACATTTGGACACGCAAGCAATTAAAAGCAGTGCAAAAACTAATTGCATGTCCTACAAGCACATGATGCATTAAAGAAACTAAAGTAAGAGGCAATAGATAACTAAGAGCATCATAAAACGGTTAAAAAAACCAACGTACACAGGTACTAAAGAAAAAACTGAGGTTTAGACTAAAGTACTGAAAGCTTATAAAAAGCAATGAAAATAAAACTACAAAAGTAGTAAAGGTTAGAAGCAGTTACAACTTCCATCTTTTGTGGCTATTTATTGGATTCCTTTGTATATCCACTGTGCTCCCCATTTCGATATGATCTCCCCCTTACTATATGTTGTATGATCTCCCTCTTTACAATGTGGTAAGCTGAACATATTCACAACAAAAGCTGTCTCCATCTTATTGGCACGAATAACTAAAGGTCATCTTCAAGCTTACGCTGAATTTGATCGAGCTGCGACTCAAGTGTAGTCAAGCGAAGCTAAACTTGATTGTTGTGTGCATACATGATACTAGATATGCTTGAAATGTGGTCATGAAGCTCTTCAATCATAGACATCATCCGATCCAACTAAGGAATAGATGACTGAGATGGAGGAGGAGTTTGAGAAGGCTTTGGCTCTAAAGGTCGAGGAGATGATGCTTCAGCTTCAAGCTATTGGGAGAAGCTGGGAGCAGTAGAACATTTGCCAATGGGTGTGAAAAGGGTAAGAGTTTTTGACTCATTCTTTGGAGCTCTGGAGATATATCAATATTCCTCGGATGAGTTATGTGAAGAACTTTAGCCAAATAGTTTGGTGTGATAGTGAAATCCTTCCCCTGAACCCAACACTTCAATTCAGCACTTTTGAACTAGGCATTCGAAAAGAATTCTTTGATTAGTTCTCACAAGGATCATCGAATGCTCCAAACAGATTAGCCCAATCTTTATCAGCAAAGATTCCTTGAATAAAGGTTGAACTCAATGACTTAAATTGCATAGTTCTTTCCAATACGGACTGTGCATTCTTGAAGAGATTGTTGAAGGTTTGGAAGTCCAACAAAGTTTTAAAACTCTTGCTATCGAAGGCAGCTGATGCCTTTCAAGTCCTTTTCGATACAGGAGATTCACATAGATCAATGACAGGTTCTTTTCCACGTAAGGACCTTTGAGACATCTACAAAGAAGAAACAAACACAAACCATACACAAAATGGCAACAAAATTGATTAAATGCAAGTAAGTACATAAACAAATTAACAATTCTAAAAACATGGTTAAAATAGTATAAACAAGAAATCAAAGACATGGTAACAACGCTAGAAGTCTAATTAGACAAAGAGCACGAAAATATGCATGACATGTCAAGTGTGATGGGGTGTGTGCATCAAGCATGTGTGTGCAATGCACGATCAAGGCATGAACAAGCAACCATGGGGAAAATTGTCTAAAATAGAGAAACAAAGATTGAAACATGTTGCATTTAAGTAAACATGGCAAACCCCAAAGTTTGGTACTCATTGGAGTCCAAACGAGTGCAAAAATGCCACACAAGCATTTTGACAGACCCCTAGCATGCATGAACTAACCCTATGTGATGAACAATGCATGAACATGATGAAATATGCCTGAAATACATGTTCAAATGCCTCATGGGGTCAACATAAACATCAACAGCCAAAATGGGACTAAGCTCAATCAACAAAATTGAAAGAATTTTGAACAAAATAAGTTTTTCCTAACTCCCATTCAAAATAAACCCAACCCTAGGTTTTAAGGAATCTAAAACTTAAACTAAGGATTTGAAAGAGGAAATAGGTTAGAAATTACCTTAGTGAAGTCCAACAAGCAAAATCCAAGCAAGATAGGTTGAGGTTTGAAGAAATTTTGTGTTTTGGGGAGAAGGGGTCGTGAGGAGCAAAAAGACAAGATATTTGAAAATTTGACATTTCAAGAAAAACTGCCTTACGCGCATTTTGCGAGTCAGTGACTGGCCAACCACTTATGAGTTACTCGCAAAATGTGCAAGTGCACAGGGCAGAGTTTTGCGGTTAAGGTCTGAGTCGCGAAGCTCTCTGCTTGAATTTGTGAAGGAATTGAAATTTCCTCAAAAATTCTCACAACTTGATTCCACTTGCAAAGGCAATCGCGAAATGGCTAAACACCAAGTTTTTCAACACAAAATTTTTGACATTTTACAAAAAACTTTCAAAACACAAGTGACATAAATCACTTCCAAAATCAAATAAAATACGCAAAAATCTTGATCATCAAGTAATTCAGAATACACACATCACATTTAAACATATACAATTACACAAATGAAATAAATATTCATTGAACATTAGACTTGATTGTTGTATGTGAGTATTACGTATGAATTAATCCATAGTCTAGCATGAAGCTTCAATGATCAATTCAATCAAGTCATACACAAATAGCATGAAGTCTAGTGACCTATCTCACTAGTTGAAATAAACATATATGACTCCTTACTAGAGTGTTTACATTGATAGAAAGCTTTTCCTTTGGCTTCCATTTTTCATACTTTGATCAATACAACTCAATTTTGAGCATTGATGCCATAAAATTTTGATATTTCTATAAAGAATAAGCCTTTGGCTTTGGCATCATACATCGAGCCTTTTTCAGCTCTTTCTCTTTTAGAGATTGACACTAGAAGAGTTTTTTGACATAAAAATAAATGTAAGGAGATATATAGGATCAAGTCTACGCATGTATCAAGATCAATCAAGACTACTGACTAGATGTTCATGACAAGCTTGAAGATCTATTTACAACAATCAAACATATATTTCTAGATTTCACTTCCATTCAATACAAGTGCATACATAACAAGCTAAGCTCATAAACACACTACGTCATTAGTACAAAGGTACTAGGGTAGACTTTCATGTGATATGACACAACAGAAGCAATCAAACTTTTTGGATTTTATACTTTTTATGAAATTTTGGATTTTTTACTCACTCAAATTAAAAGCAATAATGTAAGATCAACAACTAATAAACTTTTTTTTTTTAAAAGCGATAAAAGAAACCATGCTAGACAAGAAGCGTTGCAACAAGAAGAGTGCACAAGATATTATGCATGATGCTATGTCCCTAAAACATTGGAAATATTAATACATAGACATGGTAGATGAATCATGCATGAGTACCTTTCTTCACCCACACTGCACGAGTGTTTTGAGTGAAATCCTCAAAGCGAGGGTGACGACAACATAACTCTCAAACCTTGGGGTAAAGCTAGTTAGGCATGACAAGGTGTTCTTAAGCATTTCCATGACATCTCCAATGAGTCGTCCACCATTTTCTTCCTTAGCTTACTTTCCTCTTGGCATTCTTCTTTCATTTCCTTGAGCATGCTAAAAATCAGCCCTTTTGGAAGCATGAAGCTTGAAGCAATTTGGTCTTGTGTGCCCACAAATACCACAATAATGGAAAAAATGCTTCACTTGAGATCCCCCTTGACTCTTAGGCAGTGACTTTCCTTTTGCCTTTGATTTTGACTCAATGGCCTTCTTCTCAATGATAGGAGTCTCAATCTTGGTCTTTTCCACAACCTTTGCCAATACAAACTTCATCTCCCTTCTGATTCTTCACTTGAAATTCCTTCACCAGTGTAACCCAATCCGGTTTTGTCTAAAAAGGCCTTTTGAGATGAAAGAATGTTGTCAAGCTTCTTGGTTGTGATGCGCTCTACCTTAAGATTAGCTTGAATCACTTCTAGTTTGAGGAATTTGATCTTTGAGTAAGCATTCAGCACCTCCTCTTTTAAATTTTTGACTTCAAATTTGGCATCCTTAAGTTGTACAAGAGTGAATTTATGGTCTTCTTCAATTCTCTTCATCTTTTTGACCGCACTTTTAGCAACTTTGGAATACTTGCCACAATCCTCGAGCAATGAATCATAAACAACTTGAAGCTTCCTATCACCTTCATCAAGGTATACTTTCTCATCATCTGAAACTTCATCTTCTTCAACATTGGTGTGCTAATCGAGTTGCTCATTCAATTCTCTCAATTCTTCTTTCGAATCTAAAAGCTTGGATTTGTGTTAAAACACAAGAGCTAGTCCAAATCCCCAATTAAAAATTAGGGCTAGATTGCTTTTACTCTAACTTAGACTAAGTGCGGAACAAGAGTAAATAAGTGCAATGAACCGATAACACTAACCTAAGCCATATTCATCCACCATCAACAATAAAATGAAAGCTTAAAGAGTAAGGAAGAGAGATGCAAACACAAGATAACACTAAGATGTGTTATTGAAGAGGAAATTGAAGAACTCGGCAAAAAACATCTCCGCGACCCTCCAAGTCAAAATCGATCTACTAGAGAATAAAGTTGGAGTACACAAATAAAAAAAGACCCTCCAAGCCTAGTCTACCCCATGTACTTGAGCCCTCCAAGACCCTGCTACCAACAAATTTCTTAGAGTCTTGTCTTCTCTAGCTTTCCGAATCTCGCAATTCAGCCCGATTGCATCTGCCAATGAATGGCTTCTTCCAATGCTTCCCAGTAGCACCAAAATCTCACTTTACACTCAGAATAAGTGTGGTAAGTGTTTGGGCTAGCAACTTCTCAAAGATCTAGAGATGGAGAGGTAGGAGTTGAGGAAAACCACAAGAAAATGTGGAGATAATTGTGGGTCAATCTCTAACTCTCAAGTGTATTTTCTGGGGTTTTCTCTCTAAACTGTACTCCTTACAATTTGTGGGTAATGAGGGTATATATAGTATGGGTAAAGACTAGGTAAAGAAAAACACAACTTTTTGCTAAACAGAAACTTTTATGGGTCCTTCACGGGTTGGCCCTTCTTGTGAGACAATCGCAAAAATGACAACCTGGCACTACTCTTTGTCTTCTAGCCATGTGCTCCACACATGGCCTTTTCTCAAGTTGCTTCTCGCGAGCTAGTCGCGAAATCCACTAATTCAATTTTTGAAGCTTGATTCTTCATCGATCTCTCACACTCATCTCTTATAGATAAACTCACATACATACATGGAAAATGATTGAAGAAATTACAATCAAATTTGGCACAGAATTAAAGCCAACACAATATAGTTGGAAATCACAACTTTACAATCTCCCCCTTTGGTTATTCCATGCAAAACCCCAAAACAAACTTTAGACTTAAACGTGAGTTTGGGAACATAGGGAAAACTCACTCACACCTAACTCTAGAAGTTGTGAAGCACTTGCACCATATACATCTATATCCTAAAACACTTGCACATAACAAATAAACTTCATTAAGCTCAAGACAAGTAGAACACAAGGCACGTATAAGGAACAAGTAAAATGCAATCAAGATACCAAAAGAGACATATGACATTAAGTATAACTTGATCAAACATAAACAGTCATTAGGAAATTACCACAATGAACATTTATCTAGTAAATGATCATCCGGACATGAAATACAATTAAGAGCAATGCTAGAATCAATTGCATATCCAACATACCACATAATGCATTAAAGTGTTGGAAAAACACATGTTTGTATCGCATACAAAACATACGCAACGGAATATTAATGGATCTACTACATTTGTAATTGATGATATGTATTAGGTAAGTTTTAGAATTTAAGAACAAGAAAGCGTACCTTGGTGCGGTGAAATTCAAAACCAAAGATTAGAAGTACTTGGGAACACTCTTAATCTTCACACCAATTCCACTTAATGCCCAAAAAGTGTGGTTTCTCAATTAGTTTCCAAAGGGAGAATAAGAGAGTGGTTTACACTCACATACATGCCATTTCATTCCTCATAAAAATCTTATGCAACCACCTTATAAAATTCTGTATGTTTCTTTCCTTATATATAACTGATTATCTAATTGGGCTAGCCTTTTGGGTCATTTCAATTGGGCTTTAGTATGTGTCTTGGAGTGGGACCAAAAGAGAACAAATAAGACTCTAGCTCTAATGGGCCTTGGGCTTTTTTATCAACTCTTGACAAGTCCAAAGTTACCATTAATTATATTTAATACCACTATAAAAATATAATTGCACTCTAGGCCTTATTAATAAATTATATTCCTAGACTTTATTATATATGCAACCCCTTCAATAAAATATTCGTAATAATACAAAATCTTGAATGTTGACTGCCACTTTGAAGATTACTACATCTTAATCCTTGAGTACCCAATTTAATCTTTTAAGTTATTCATCATATATTTATGAAATCCAATTTTATAAATATATACTTTGGCAACTCCTTACTAAAGTGGTTGGGCTCAACCCTCTAAATAACCAAACCCATTAAACTTATCTCAAGGGAATATTTTATATCTCCGTTAAGAGATTATGAATTCCATCTTGAAAATATATGTTCCATCAACATTAAATGCGGCTGCCCAACATACTGAGGTTTTGATCGTGACTTTAGATCTCACTCTCGATATATCAAAGCAACATACACCTCGTGATCAGGTTTATTATTCTCTCAGGAGAATAATAAATCTCACAGCGGTCCAATTCAATATGTTTTAACTCTTAAAACATATCAACATATTGTTAGGACATATGTCATTTAGAATTGGCTAATCCTTTGACAAAACGCACTTGTAATTGGGTAGATCTAGGATGTGTTTAATACTTCAAGGAACAAGAGCTCAAGCCCAAGTATTGAAGCCATGCAAATTTTTCCAAGAAACAAGTGAAGAAGTGCTGGATTTTAAAGCTTGACAGATAGCATCTATCGAGGTTTAAAAGGCTGCTTTAGCCCGATACTCGACAGTTATCTATCGAGATTTATGAAAATCAGTTTTTCAAATCTGATTTCACTCCAATCCGTGTGTATATGTTTATGCTTTCTTTTCTCACAACCTTAAACATATATAAGAATTATTTTAAGGGCCGTAAAAGGTAGCACAGTTGCACAAGTGTAAAGCAAAGTGTTGTTCATGCAAATTGTGACCGGAGACAGATTTTTCCCTAGTTCATCTTTCTCTTGAAGAAGCTACTGTGTTTGTACGCCGTTAGGCTTTGTGACCAAGGAGTTTCGTGATCTTCATTGTGTTGATGAACTAAAGAACTTTGCAGCCAACATCTTTCTCAAGTTGGTAATTAAGTCGCGTAAGGGGATTCGCGCATCTATTGGTTAGTCACATAATGGGAGCTGTGCATTGAAAAAGAGAGATTGTCATTACAGAACAAGTCCAATTTTGTATTGGGGTAAGGGTTAAACTGTAGGTTGGTATAAGGTATTGAGATTCCTTTACTTATAACTGCTTATTGTGATAATAGTGGATTCTCAGGAGTGATAACCTTAAAATCACCCAGTGAGGTTTTTGCCTTGGAGGTTTTTCCCATTCGTAAAAAAATCACCGTGTCAACTTTATTTTTTTCCGATGCATATTAACTTTGTTGGTGATTTTTTTGTGCTACCACGCTCTTGCATGTTAATTAAATTAATTAAATACCTTGGCTAATTAATCTATTAATTTATCACAATGGGTCAATACATTCTTAGCCTATCACATATCAAATAGAAGTCTCCACTTCCATGATCAAGACAAATCATCTTAGTTGATATGTTATAGTTTTCGTAGATGAAATGCCCAATTTCATCACTGACTACGAACTAAAATTCTGAGTTTATAAAGAACTTGTGATCTATATCTTCTGTTACTAAATCACATAAATCACATACTATGCATCTCATGAACAAAGATAATGTCTCATTAGTTCATTTATAAATAGTCTCATATAATTAAACAATTTAATTATTTATGACATGCCAAAAAATTGGATTTTAGGGCATAAACCCCAACATATAGAAACTAAGGCAATAAGCAATAGAAATCAATAAGCATCAATAAATGGTTATAAAAACCAAGATACATAAATAGTACTAAAGAAAACCATGTTTTAAACTAAAGTACTTGAAAGCTTTAAATAAAAGCACTGTAAACATCCAAAACCTATAAAAGCGTAAAATAAACTAGAAACCACCAAAATAAACCAATGTTATACTACTTCCCCTCAGGTTGTACTCCCCCCCAAGCCTTATAAACTACTTCCCCTTTTTTACTGGAATGGACAAAGGTCCTAAAATGTGTCAGATTTTGACTTCGACTCCGACTCCGATTTGTGCATCAAGTCTTCAACTTAAGACGAGAGGGCAATGATTAGGCCTTGAAGGTATGTGATTGAGTCATGGAGTAGCTGGGGTGTGAAGCTAGCATCAAATGCAACTCTTCAACCCTCCCAAGTAGAAGATCTAGGCGGTCAGGTGCTCTTGCTTGCGCTTGGGAAGAAGGTTGTGCAGTATCCTTCAATATTGAAGTGTACCGTTTAATGTAGGCCAAAGCTCGCATTTCGGGGGTGAACTCAATCATATGCAAAGCCTTTTTCTTGAATTGTCCTCCAAGAACTTCCACAAGAGGCTCAAGTTTCTCCTCTCTCTCATCATATTATAGAGATGTGTCCGGAGTCATCAGTCAAATCTCCAAAACTTCCTGAATTGACTCCCTTGAAACTGAGAACTCTCTCCCCCTTAACCAACAATTAATGTGGTCACCTTCCACAATGCATCGGCGAAGAATTCATGAATGATGTCCTTAAACACATCACCCATCGGATTTAGCAACTTGGTCCATGTCCTTTCTTTGAACACTTTCGGAATGAAGGTGTCCTTTAGGGACTCTAAGTCCACAGACCTCTCTAGGATGATTGGGGCTTGTTTGTAGTGATCAAGGAAGGCCATGCTAGCATCGTCATTTCTAAATGAGTTCGAGGAGATACAAGGACGCTTTGAAGACTTCTTTGCTGCCTTTTTCTTAAGAGGAGACATCTACAAAAGAAACACCAACACAAACGAACAAAAACAAACACAAACATGGAAACAAACTTGATTAGATACAAGTTAATCCATAAAAAATGAACAAAAATAGTCCTAAATAGCATAAAGACAAGCAAACAAAGTCACAAGATCATGTTTTAAGTGCTAAAGGTCTAACAAGACTTACCTAGCATGAGTGAAATGCAAAACATGTCAAGTGATCGAGTGTGTACATCAAGTATGCATCAAGTGTGCTTGTGGTGTGCATGTGAGATGCATGAGCAATGCATGACAAAGCACTCATGAGGCAAAGTGTGTAAAACACACAACCAATGTTCAAAACATGTTAAGCATGTAAAAATATAGTAATCCCCAAAAATTGGTACTCATCAGAGTCCAAAACAACGAGAAAATATTATTTGGACATTTTATCAAACACTTAGAGTGCACACAAACCACTAACATGAGAAACAATTCATGGACATGTGGAAAACTTGCCTAAATACATGTTAAAATGCCACTTGGGGCCAACACAACCACAAAAAAACACAATGGGACATAACCTAATCAAGAAAATTAGAAAAATTTGACAAGAAATTAAGTTTTTCCCAACCCCTTTCAAAATAACCCAACCCTAGAAATCCTAGAATCTAAGGCTTAATCTAAGGATTCAAGATTGAAAAAATGTTAAAACATACTTTAGATGAGTCTTAAATATGAAAGCCCTTTAGATTTGGTTGAGTGTTTGGATAAAAATGTGTTTTGTGTTGAGAGAGGCACAGAGGAGGCAAAACATAAGGTTTGAAAAAACTAACACTGTTTGGCCTTTTTAACTGAAAATCCTCTCATTTCGTGGGTAGAGTACTCCCGAAGTTACTTGCAAAATGGCTTCAAAAGCACAGGTCATGTTTCGCGGGGAGCTACTTCTCGCAAAGGAGTCGCAAGGGAGTCGTGAAACTCTCTGTGTAAAATTTAGGAAGAACTGAAAATAGCTTCCTCATTTTTAAGGATAGGCTGGGAGAAAACTTACTCGCGACTTACTTGTGAAAATGTCTCTGAAGGAGTTTTTCAACAAAACAAATTTGGCTTTTTGGAAAAACTCATAACACAAAAATACTATACAAAAACCCTTTCTAAAACATATAAAATACTCAAAAATATTTTTGGGTTTGATCATCAAGTAATTGAGTATACACATATCACATTTGGATGTCAAGACTGCATTTCTTAATGGCAATCTTGAAGAAGAAATCTATATGATACAACCGGAAGGTTTCATAGCAAAGAACCAAGAACATATGGTATAAAAGTTGAAAAGGTCAATTTATGGATTTAAGCAAGCATCTAGGTTATGAAACATCAGATTTGATCAAGCAATCAAATCATTTGGTTTTGAACAAAATCTTGATGAACCATGTGTGTACAATAGACATCGAGACAAAGTAGTAATGTTCCTAGTGCTTTATGTTGATGATATTCTACTCTTTGGAAATGATGTAGGGGTAATATCATCGGTAAATGTGTGGTTGTCAAGCCAATGTGAAATGAAGGACTTGGGTGAAGCTAACTTTATTCTAGGGATCAAGCTTTGGCGAGATCGCAAGAATAAGATGTTAGGTTTATCACAAACTAGGTATATAGATAAAGTTCTAGAACGGTTTAGCATGCAAAACTTCAAGAAAGAATTACTTCCTTTTAGACATGGAGTTCCTCTGTCTGATGACCAAAGGCCTAAGACTCTTGAGGAAGAAAATACAATGAGACAAGTTCATTTTGCTTCTGCAATGGGAAGCCTCATGCATGCCACGCTATGTACTAGACCAGATATCTATTATTCAGTTGGCATGGTCAGCCGATATCAATCAAATCCAAGACTTAAACATTGGCAAGCTATAAAGCATATTCTCAAGCATCTACGGAGAACGAGAGATTATATGCTTGTTTACCATTGTAAGGATTTGATTCCCATTGGTTATACAGATTTAGATTTTCAGTCAGATCTTGATTTCAGAAAGTCCACTTCAAGTTGTATGTTCACCTTGGGAGGTGGAGCCATAAGTTGGAGGAGTGTTAAGCAATCTTGTGTTGTAGACTCCACCATGGAAGCTGAATATGTTGCTGCTTGTGAGGCTTCAAAGGAAGCTGTTTGGCTCAAGAAATTCCTTTCTGATCTTGGTCTTGTGAGAATGGAGCAAGTTCCCATCACATTGTTTTGCGACAATAGTGGAGCCAATGCACAATCCAAAGATCCGAGGAATTATAAGAAAGGAAAGCACATTGAGAGAAAGTATTACATTATTCGAGACTTTGTTGCTCGAGGAGATGTAGTAGTAGCAAAGATTGTTAGTGCAAGTAATCTAGCGGATCTCTTTACCAAAGCCTTGCCCTAAAGGACTTTTGAGTCACATTTGGAAGGAATGGGAGTTAGATTAGTGCACAATAGTCTTTAGGGCAAGTGGGAGATTGTTAGGATGTGTGCCCTTAAATCCTATTTTATGATGCTATGTATGACTTAATGTTATGATTAATAAAGTTGTTATATTTTTATTTAAAATATTGGTAACATGAATATTTGGACATTATCATATAGTCCATGAGATGCATAGTATGTGATTTATGTGATTTAGTCACAAAAGATATAAGTCACAAGTTCTTTGTAAACTCAGAATTTATAGTTCGTAGTCGGTGATAAAATTGGGCATTTCATCTACGAAGACTATAACGTATCAACTAAGATGATTTGTCTTGATCATGGAAGTGGAGACTTCTAGGTGATATGTTGATATGTTTTAAGAGTTAAAACATATTGAACTGGACAGCTATGAAATTTATTATTCTTCTAATGACTGTCAAATGAATAATAAATTTCATGACTTCTATTTGCATGAACTCTTAATCCTGAGAGAATAATGGACTTGATCATTAGGTGTAGGTTGCTTTAATATATCAGGAGTGAGATCTAAAATAACGGTTAAAACCTCAGTATGTTGGGCAGTCATATTTAGTGTTGATGGAACATATATTCTCAAGATGGAATTTATAATCTCTTAACGGAAATATAAAATATTCCATTGAGATAAGTTTAATGGGTTTGGTTATTCAAAGTGTTAGGCCTAACCACTTTAGTAAGGAGGTCTAAAGTATATATTTATGAAATCTAATTTTATAAATATATGATGAATAACTTAAAGGATTAAACCGGGTACTCAAGGAGAAAGACGTATTAATTTCAAAGTGGCAATCTACATTTATAATTTTATATTACTACGAATATTTTATAAAGGGGTTGCATGTATAATAAAGTCTTGGGATATAATTTATTAATAAGGCCTAGAGTGCAATTATGTTTTGTTAATGACATATTTTATGTAGTTGGCTAATCCTTTGACAAAATGCACTTTACTTGTATTTGGGTAGATCTAGGATGTGTTCAATACTTCAAAGAACATGTTGTTCAAGTCTAATATTAAAGTCATGAAGATTGGACCAAGAAACAAGTGAAGAAAAGGTGTTTACTAAAGCTGGACACTTGGTAGACACCTGCTGGACAGTTGCTTGACAGATAGTTATCTATCGAGGTTTAATGAGGCTTGACACCTGCTATCTATCGAGGTATCTATTGAGGTTACAGAAATCAAAATTTTCAAATCTGATTTTTGGGCCAGGCTTTTGTATTTGTGTAGGGTTTCTTTTCTCACAACCCTAAACATATATAAGGCTTATTTTAGAGGCCGTCACATAAGAGAATACAAGGAGAACATATACAAAAGGTGACCAAAGCCTTATTCTCTCTAAAAGAAGCTATGCATCTTTGCGCCTTAGGGTTTTGTAACCAAGTGCTTCTTGATCTTCATTGTTGATGAAGTGAAGAACTTTGCAGCTAACATTCTTCTTTCTCAAGTTGGTGAGTGAGTCACATACTGGGATTCGTGCAAAGGAGTTAGTCACGTACTGGGATCCGTGCATCAAAGAATGACGTTCATATATTGAAGAGTTCAGAGGTTTTGAAGCAGTAGAAAGTTTCTACTGCGAGTTCATCTACGGGGATTGTAGAGTCTAGGGACAAATGTTTTGTACTAGATCTGAAACTTCTCTTTACTATAGTGAATTGTTTTTTGGGAAGGTTTCCCCCTAAGTTTTTTACTGTAAAACTGGTTCGTTTCATTGGTTTTCTTGGGTCATCATATCTTGTCTTATTTATTTTTTCGCTGCACTTAGTTTTGACATGATATTGATGTTTGTTTGTTTTAACAAGTTTTATGCATAATAAATCTAATTAACAACTTGGGTTTAAAACTTGTTAATTCTATTAACCGGGGTCTAAATTTCCCAACATATTTATATAGTGGTATTAAATATAATTAATGGTAACTTTGGACTTGTCAAGAGTTGACAGAAAAGCCCAAGGCCCATTAGAGTTAGTGTCTTATTGGTCCTTTTTGGTCCCACTCCAAGCTACACACTAAAGCCCAATTGGAAAGGCCTAATAGGCCAGCCCAATTCGATAATCAGTTAGTTATAAAGGGAGAAACATACAGAATTTTTTATTAGAAGAAAAGAAAAAGAGAGATATCATTTTAAAATGGTGTGTATGTGCGAGTGAAGCCACTCGATTATTCTCCCTTGGAAATTGATTGAGGGACCACACTTCTTGGGCGTAAAGTGGAATTGGAGTAAAGATTAAAAGTGTTCCCAAGTACTTCTAATCTTTTGTTTTGAATTTCACCACACCAAGGTACGCTATCTTGTTCTTAAATTCTGAAATTTACACAGTGCATGTTGTCAATCATGAATGAAATAGATCCTTGTTGTTGCTTCTGCTATATATTTTGTATAAGATATAAAACCAGATTTTCCAACACCAAAAAGCATAATTACTCCCATCAAAGTAGGGAGGTGCATTAAGGGATTGAGATCTATCCATCTCACACAGGGTCCAGGATTACAGTAAGATATTGAAATACGACAAGTGTACCCGCTCTAATACCAATTGAAAGTTCGGATTTGTGCTAAACCACAAGAGCTTGTTCAGACCCGATTAAAAATTACAGCTAGATTGTTTTTACTCTAACTTAAACTAAGTGCGAAACAAGAGTAAATAAGCGCAATGAACCGATAACACTACCCAAAGCTATATTCATCCATCATCAACAATAAAATGAAAGCTTAAAGAGTAGGAAAGAGAGATGCAAGCACAAGATAACACCGAGAAGTGTTATTGAAGAGGAAACCGAAGAACTCGACAAAAATCCTCTCCGCAACCCTCCAAGTCGAAATCGATCCACTAGAGAATAAACTTGGAGTAGACGAATAACAAAAGCTCCTCCAAGCCTAGTCTACTCCATATACTTGAGCCCTCTGAGCTCCTGTTACCAATGGAGTTATGAACATATGAAAATTTAACAAAATTTATTGTTATGCTCAACCCAGATGTCGTGAATTGATGTACCTAGGGGGAAGTGGGATTCAAACAAAAATATGAGACATAAACTAGTATAAAGTATGCCAATACTATTGAGTTATCATCTAAACCTCAAGAGGTAAAGCAAAAATTTTTTGTCCAATTAACATGAAATTCAATAACATAAACTATAAGAAACTTATCCTAGCAGGAAAATTACACATTACTCTAGAGTAAATTAATGTTATAATATTTTCTAGTCTCACATTATTAGTGCGTCTCACCATAAATTTTTATTAGTGTGCCTCATTATTATATGAGACAATAAAAGATAGGTACACTACTTTAGGTGCTTTTCCTTAAGTTCCTCTCTTAAGATTCAACCATGTGGCTACTTAACTAAAAAATACACTTCCATCCCATGAGAAAAAATACACATGGCAAAATCTTAAAAGAGGAACCTAAAGAAGAGAGGGTATAACGTTATTGTATTATCAAGATATTCTTTACTGAACCTAACAAACCCCTCAGTCATTGAATTTATCATGCATAGGCTTTAGTCCACACCATACTCAGGCTTTGCCAGTATTATAGTTTTGTACTTTAGTCTATTGCTCTTGAGTCTAGAGCCTTCCGAAAGACTATATATTCTGGCTGAGGTCATCCTTCAGCTCAGCCCTTGCTAAGATCATCAATGAGCTATGGGCAGAAGCGAAGCCTGAATGTTCAAAGGATTTTCCATTATTTAACCACGATCTATAACGGCAGTAAGAAATCCGAATTAAATAAGAGACTGTTTGGATACCGCTTATTTTGCTGAAAACTGAAAACTAAAAGCATTGTAGCAAATAATTTTAAAGGCTAGCTGATTTTTTGGGGTTGAAACACTGTAGCTTCAGCTAAATGTACTGTAGCGTTTTTGTTTTTTTTTTTTTTTTTTTTTTTTTTTTTTAATTTCACTCCTCTCCCAACCTAACATCTGTCTTCGAGAACACAATCCAAGTCCATGCCTAGAAGAGAAATCCACGAGGAAGAGCTACTAGTTCGACGCCAACGAAGATCGGGTTGAGGTTCAGCAGAGAGTACTCTTCCTTCCATAAACCCATTTCACCCCTCTTCCAATTTCACTCCTCTCCCACCCTAATGCCCGTCTTCGAGAAAAGAGTCCAAGTCCATGCCAGAAGAGAAATCCACGAGGAAGAGCTCCTAGTCCGATGCTAGTGAAGATCGGGTTGAGGTTCAGCAGAGAGTACTCTTCCTTCCATAAACCCATTTCACCCCTCTTCCAATTTCACTCCTCTCCCACCCTAACGCCCGTCTTCGAGAACACAATCCAAGTCCATGCCCAGAAGAGAAATCCATTAGGAAGAGCTCTCAATCCAACGCCGGCAAAGATCGGGTTAAGGTTCAGCAATAAACTCATTTCACCCCTCTTCCAATTTCACTTCTTTCCCACCCTAACACCAATTTTTTTATGTTTATTGTTACATAGATTTACAGTGCATTTTTTGTTGATTTTTTTGTTCTTGTTATGTGCATGCATGTATATGACTTGTAGCAAATTATCTTCTTTGTTTTTCTAGTTTCATTCTAAGACATCCCAAGTTTTCTTTTTTAACTGTTTTTTTAATTTTTGACTTGATTTTCAAAAAAAATTAATGGTTGAGTTTTTCTTGTCGGTTCCTCTATGTTTTGTGGAGAGTTTACATGGGTTTATTTTTTGTCTATTTCTTGTTCTGCATAAATGGAACTAGCTTATAAGAGGAATTCAATTGTGAGGAATATACGTGGAGAAGTGGCTCAACTGATCAAAACTAGGCATGAACAAATTACCTTCACCCGGGTATTCTAATGAATTCTCCACTATGAGTTTATTCAAGGACTCCTCTGTTGTTTCCTCTATTTTCTTTGTTGACTATAGAATTTCTCTATTTTTAAGTTTTATTGCTTGCCTAAAAGTTTCTATAGGATTTGAATAAAGTACTATAAACCAAGTTTCCATGATAACTTGATTTGCAATCTTTGGTCCTATTTTGTGGTTATAAAGTTAACCAAGCATTCATGATAAGTTTAATCATTGATGATAAAGTGTTGAATCACACAAAGATTGAGATAAAGAGAAACTTAGAAATAGGAAAGAAAAAGTTATAGAGTGCACAAAATTAATTGTGTTCTTAGCCAGTTTGGAAATTATGATTGAGGATGTGGTCCCATTCATGCATACAACAATAATAGGACTTAAATAATATCAACTCCAACTTCAATTTGATTGATAATTGAAATTTATGCCTGGTTTGGTTTTGAAGAGTCGGAAATGTAGAAGTTATACCTAGAAAATGGTGTTAATTGCACAATTACTTAGCAAAAGTGCCTGCAATCTCTTGTGAAAGATAATCAAAATATGTTATAAAGGTAATAACATAGAGCTTCAAATGATTTCTTTGTTTTTCTTAAGTGATTGGTAAAACTTGAGAGCTAACAATTGTGAAATTCTAGGGTTTGAGGTAACGTGGGTATGAAATCATGACTTTTTCAGCTGATATGCCATCTTTTGCTCTATTTTTTTTTCTTGTATTTAATTGAAGGAATTCAATTGTGGAATATCTATATAGCATCCTGCACTTACCAATGCTAGGATTGTATTTGCTTTCTTGTTTGTGGAATTGGTTTCTATTATAGTTACCAAATTTTTATTGCAAATTTTACTTATAGCTTCAGGAATTTGTTTTAGTAGGCCTGCTTATGTGATCATTTTTCTGCTTTTTTAGGTTGAGCAGCTCATTAAAGATGAAAGCATAGTGGCATTGTATGAATTGTTGGACCATTTTTGTGAATCAATCATCGTAAATCTTTCTTATATCCAAAAGCACAAGTATGGGACTACAACAACCTCTTTCTAAAGTCATCCCTCCCCCCCCTCCCCCCCCCCCCCCCAACGTCTTCTTGTTTTTTTCCCTATTTTCTAAGTTCTTGTGATCTAAAAAATGATATTTTATTGTAATTTTCCAACCTCAGGGACAGTCCAAATGATATTAGTGAAATAGTTTCAAGTCTTATATATGCCTCTTGCACTATAGTTTAAAGAAGATTTTTGTTTTCAAATCTTTAGAGATCAGTAAATATATTGGTGTTTCATAGGTCATTATTGTGTAAACATGCTCAACTTATGATATGATACCCTCAATGTGTTTAATTTATCTTTCAATCATAAAAAATAGTTAATTTCTCACTTCTTTTTGTTTGTTTACTTTTACAAGTACTTTTTTTTATAATAGAAACGTTTGGATTAACAGTATAGATTATTAGATCAAACAAAGATAATTCTAATGTGTAATTCTTGGGGGTCATGCAAACCTGTTTACATGATGGTGTAGAGTGAGTTTGTTGACTGTTCACTAGTCCAAGCCAACGTACTATCTATTGCCAGTTCCTACCAATGTCAGAAACGAGTAACTATCTCTCCATTTTTGATGGCCATTTCTGTGACATTGACAACTGCGTCATTAGGATGTTCCTAAAACTTCATACTTTTGGTAGGAGAATTTATAGTTGTCACTATTGGTCGCCGGTAAGTACCATATCCAAGAATTGGCAAAATATTTGTGTTGTGCATTAAAGAACCAATTCATTGTATTCCTGTTTATGTGTTGTATTTTATTGTGAAGGATGATAACCGTGCATACAAGTTCTTCAAGTAATTAGACACCAACATTTGTTGTACACGTGACGCAACAACATCACCTATAGTTATAGCCAAATTCAAGCGATTGGAGCATGCAGTGGAAGTTGTTAATGAAGAGTTGAAGCAAGCACACACCTTGACAGACGCAGCATTGGAAAGGGAGCAATTGTAAAACGAAAGACAAAAAGAGCCAAAGCTGTGTGGTATTACACAACAAATGCAACAAAAACTAATAACCATCAAACCCCCAGAAGCAAAACACCTTATATTGGAACAAAATTCAGTATAATCGCAATAATAAAAAGCAATGTCTTAATACTGGCTTAAAAAGCAATGCATCAAGAATACACCACCATATCACTTTAATTTTATAATGTTGCTCAAATCCTCTTCTCAAGCAATCGAATTATTTGGAACTTGCAAGAGTTCAAGACCAAAGTTACAAGGACTTTTTGTGCCTACAAGTTCTAAACTTTAAAATTTATCTAGTGGCTGTACTTATTGTATAATTACTGTTCCCTACTCCCCCCCCCCCCCCCAATTGGCTTTCAAATTGCAAATTTAAACCAAGCAGTGCCACCATTGGCCATTATCTTCCATTGTAGCCATAGAATATCTTCAAATTGAATATGCATGTTACATACACAAGGGGTAACATGTTTTGCTGAGGAATCATATATGTTCATTTCTACTAGTGAGATAAGTCACTTGACTTCGTGCTATTTGTGTATGACTTGATTGAATTGATCATTGAAACTTCATACTAGACTATGGACTAATTCATCCTTGATACTCACACACAACACACAAGTCTAATGTTCAATGGATATTTATTTCATTTGTGTGATTGTACGTGTTTAAATGTGATGTGTGTATGCTTAATTGCTTGATGATCAAACCCAAAAAGACTTTTGAGTATTTTATTTGATTTTGGAAGTGATTTTTGTCACTTGTGTTTTGAAAGTTTTTCTTAAAATGTCAAAAATTTTGTGTTGAAAAACTTGGCGTTTAGCCATTTCACGACTGCCTTTGTGAGTGGAATCAAGCCGTGAGAATTTTTGAGGAAATTTCAGTTCCTTCACAAATTCAGATAGAGCTTCGCGACTCATTCGCAAGTACTTCGCGATTCAGACCTAAACTATGAAACTTTGCCCTGTGCACTTGCACATTTCGCAAGTAACTCATGAGTGGCTGGCAAGTCACTAACTCGCAAAATATGCGAAAAGATAGTTTTTTAAAGGGCTTGAATTGTCAGTTTTTCAAATATTTTTTCTTTTTGCTCCTCGCGACCCCCTCTCCCCAAAACTCAAAATTTCTTCAAACCTCAATCTATTTTGCTTGGATTTTGCCTCTTTGACTTCACTAAGGTAATTTCTAACCTATTTCATCTTTCAAATCCTTAGTTTAAGTCTTAGATTCCTTAAAACCTAGGGCTGAGTTTATTTTGAATGGGAGTTGGGAAAAACTTATTTTGTGCAAAATTCTTTCAATTTTGTTAATTGGGCTTAGTCTCATTTTGGTTGTTGATGTTTTTGTTGGCCCCATAAGGCATTTGAACATGTATTTCAGGAATATTTCATCATGTTCATGCATTGTGTTGGGTTCTAAGACTTTAGGTTTAAATGTATTAGAACTTCATTTTGTAATGTTGGCAAACCATGATCAAAATATTTAGTCTTCTTTTAGACTTACTCAAATTATGTTTAAGTGTAAAGTTGGAATCGAATGTACTGCAGGATTTACTGTGTAAATCTGCCTAGCTTGATCGATCGAAAATTAGACTCGATCGATTGAAGCTCATGCAGATTGTTTTTCTGTAGAATTTTTCAACTCAGTCCAAGCCCGTTTGACGTGTAGGGTTTTATGTTTTGTCTTAAGTATAAAAGGGAAAACCTTAGCCACATTTTAACGTTGCTCTTTATGCTGTGTGTGTGAATCTTTATGAGATCTAGAGGTGTTTGCCTTCACATACACTTAGGGTTATCAAGATCTAGATTGATGTCAAGAGCTTGGTGATCAATTTAGTTGCAAATTCAAGAGCTTAAAGATATACAAGCGAGAGTGCTTGTGCTTGCTGGGAATCTAAGAAAGAAGTAGTTCGTGGACTCGAAGTTGTCATGTGGTCGTGGTAGTAAGTTTCCTACTCGAGGTAGCAATAGGATGTTAGTGGTCTAAGTCGCTGTTGTGTAAACTTCAATTCTTTCATAGTGGATTTGTTTTACCTTGAGGATAGCTAGGTTAAATCCTCCCTAGGTTTTTTACCTGTTTGGTTTTCCTGGGTTATCATATTGTTGTGTTCTTTATTTTTCGCACTTTATAATGATACGATATATTTGTGTTAACCTAGATCTGTTTAATTTGACTAAGTAATCACTTGGCTAATTAACTAGGTTAATCTGGTTGTGTTTAAGGGTTCTAAAAACGTACAAGTAGTATCAAAGTAGGGAAAAGCCTACTACTCTAGTGAGTGATTGGCAAACTTCTCAAAAAGAAGCAACCGCTTTTAATAGCAAAGTTATGAATGCTATTTTTAATGCTGTTTCTACGGAAGAATTCAAGAGAATCTCTAATGTTGAAGTTGCTCACACTGCATGGAATATTCTCCAAACTGTGCATGAAGACACAAAGGCAATTAAGATCAATAAGTTGCAGTAGTTAACAACTAGATTTGAAAGCATTAGGATGTCTGATGAAGAAACTTTTGCTGAATTCTATGCTAAGCTTAATGATATTGTTAATTCTGCTTATAATTTGGGTAAAATCTTAATCAACCTAAAATTTTTTGGAAGATACTTAGATCTTTAACTAAAGATTTTAGACCCAAAGTAACTGTCATCACTGAAAGGAAGGATGTGGACTCCATCCCTATTGATGAACTTGTAGGATCTCTTCAGTCCTATGAGTTGGATCTACCTAAGACTAGCAAATCCAAATCACTGGCTCTTAAGTCTCTTGATGATGTTGATGTAAGTGGATTTGATGATGAGCTCTCTGCTACAGAGATTTTCTATCTTGCCAAACACTTTAGAAACTTTCTTAAGAACAACAACAGAAGAGCAAGAAGTAAAAATAATGTTGAACCTAGAAATTTTAGGAGGAATGAACCCACTAAGGTGAACAATAATGAGAAATGTAAAGAAAAAGTAGGTCAATCTTCTAATAATTTTATGGGTCAACAATGTTTTGGTTGTCAAGGGTGTGGTCATGTGAAATCTAAATGTCCAACATTCTTGAGGTCCAAGAGTAAGGCTATGGCTATAACCCTTAGTGATGATGAAGTTTCTGACAATGAGTCTGGTAGTGATGAGGATGAAAACTTCATTGCTTTCACTGCTACTGCTATAGTTGATGAAAGTGTTGTTGAGGAGAACCCTTCTGATGGGGAACTCTCTGAGGATGCAGATTTACAAGAAGCCTAAAATAAGCTTTGCAAAGTTGCTGCAAAGGACGCTATGAGTGTTGATCTAGGCTTAAAGAAAATTGCATCTCTTGAACTTGATAAGAAAAATTTTCTTGTGAAACTGTATGATGCTAATGAATTGTTGAATAATGTGAAGATTGAGAACATGCTTTTGAAGGAAAAAATTTTGGTTTTGTATCTCATACAAAACACATAGCGGAAGCAACAAACAAGGATCTATTTCATTCATGATTGATAACGTGCACAATGTAAATTTCAGAATTTAAGAACAAGATAGCGTACCTTGGTGTGGAGAAATTCAAAACAAAGATTAGAAGCACTTGGGAACACTTTTAATCTTCACTCCAATTCCACTTTACGCCCAAGATGTGTGGTCTCTCAATCAGTTTTCAAGGGAAAATGAAAGTATGTCTCACACTCTCTCACACACCGTTTCTTATTTCACTTTTTCACTAACTTAAAAAAAATTCTGAATGTTTCTCCCTTTATAACTAACTGATTATCTAATTGGGCTGGCTTATTGGGCCTTTCCAATTGGGCTTTAGTGTGTGGCTCGGAGTGGGACCAAAAGGGACCAATAAGACACTAGCTCCAATGGGCCTTGGGCTTTTCCGTCAAATCTTGACAAGTCCAAAGTTACCATTAATTATATTTAATGCCACTACATAAATATAATTGCACTCTAGGTCTTATTAATAAATTATATCCCAAGACTTTATTATACACGTAACCCCTTCATAAAATATTCGCAGTAACACAAAGACATAAATGTAGACTGCCACTTTGTAAATTACTACATCTTATCCTTGAGTACCCGGTTTAATTCTTTAAATCTAATTTCATAAATATATACTTTAGTAATTTCTTACTAAAGTGGTTAGGCCTAACTTTCTGAATAACTGAAACCATTAAACTTATCTCAAGAGAATATTTTATATCTCTATCAAGAGACTATGAATTCAATCTTGAGAATATATGTTCCATCAACACTAAATGTGGCTGCCCAACATACTGAGGTTTTGACCATCACTTTAGATCTCACTCCTGATATATCAAAGCAACCTACACCTCATGATCAGGTTCATTATTCTCTCAGGATTAAGAGTTCATGCAAATAGAAGTCGTGAGATTTATTATTCATTTGACAGTCATTAGGAGAATAATAAATCTCACAGTGGTCCTGTTCAATATGTTTTAACTCTTAAAACATATCAACATATCAACTAGAAGTCTCCACTTCCTGATCAAGACAAATCATCTTAGTTGACACGTTATAGTCTTCGCAGATGAAATGCCCAATTTCATCACCGACTACGAACTATAAATTCTGAATTTACAAAGAACTTGTGATTTACATCTTCTGTGACTTTTCACATAAATCACATACAATGCATCTCATGGACTATATGATAATGTCTCATATTCATGTCACCATTATTTTAGATAATAATAAAATAACTTTATCAATCACAATATTAAGTCATACATCACGTCATACATAATGTCATACATAATATCATACATAGCATCATACAATAGGATTTAAGGGCACAAATCCTAACAGCTTTTGCTTGATAAAGTTAAGAATTTGAAACATGAATTATCTGTTGTTAGAGAACAAACTAAAAGGTCTGCTAGTTCCAAACTTGATCATATGCTGAGTGTTCAAAAGTCTCATTTAGACAAAACTAGCTTAGGTTTTATAGAAAGCATCTCTGTTCCTGAAACACATTCCACAAACTTTGTTCCTTCTTCTGAGCCCCCTATGAGTGAGGTTGTCAAACCTGTTACACCTCCTAGGAAGATTAGGGTTGATCTTCAAGAGTCTAAACCTAAGACTTCTAAGACTTCTAATTCTTCTAAGAGCAAGTTGCATGATAAACCTGCATGGATTTTTCTTTTTTGTGGAAAGTCTAGGCACATACGCCCATACTGTTTCAAATTGCAAGATGCTAAGCAAGCAAATAAACCAAAAGTACCTGTGCCTCAAGTACAAGATCATATGGTACTTATTGGTGAGTTGGTAAAGGCTTTAAACCTTTATTCCAATCCTAGAGTTGCTTAGAATTCTAATTTGAATAATAACTCCAATGCTAAAGTTGCATCTAAAAAACTTTAGATGCAAAAGGCTCAATCTAATTGAGTTTTTATGACATGGTCCTTGTGCTTCATCGCTCTTCTCTTTGTGACCATTCTCCTTTGTTGCTTTTCTTTTCTTTATTTATCTAGGATTTGCATTGCATAACATTGATGCATTTCATTATAGGTTGTTTTTGTTATTTCTTTAAAAAAAAATTAAAAAAAAAAAAAAAAGGAAAAGGGAAGCAAAATGTGTTTTGCATTATTTTTCTTGTATTTGAAATCAAGGTTGGCCAATTTATTTTTACATAACATGTTTATGTACCTTGTTTAGCTTGGATGAGCTTATTCTATTTCACTTTACTAGTTTGAACTTTGTAGTGCATGTTGTGTGGGAAGACGTTTATAGTTTTTGATCACTTTAGCTTGATCTTGAAGTCACATGCCTTTGATTGTCGGGCTTGATCTTAATGAGAAAGGCATAAATAACTATCTCACCACTGTTTACTAGCCAATCATGAATACCTTAATGCATATTGTAAAATTTTGTGCTCAAGAAAATGTAGCATATGCACAAAAAAAACATAGGTGTCGCCTCGGTTTGAATGTTAAAATTGGTGTGTACATTATGAGGCAAATCAAGAAACTTACATGATTGCAAACTTTTATTCTAGGAGATGTGAGAGTTATATGATGTAACTCTTTCAGGGATAGTCTCTTTTAAATTTATGTGATGGATTTTGTAGAAATTGTGCTTGATTACTATTCACATATCACCTCACATGTATATCAAGCTTTTGCTAGTTGCACACACTACACAAGTTACTCTTTGCTAAACTTTGTACAAGTTATTGTGTGTGATTTTGTTTTGGCCATCTAAGATTGAAACTTCCTTGAGTTCAAATGAAAAATGTGTTTGAAGTTTGAGAATTTAAGGAAAATTGATTGAAAATCTTAATTTTGGGAGATTTGGGTTCAATATAAGTGTTTTTGAAAAGCATTTCATCTCATACTCATGCATTTTATTCATAAAATACTATGCTTTGTGGAGTTTCTGCATAAAAACTGCTCTGTTTTTCAAAAAATTATTTTTTCCAGATTTTTGATCGATCGAGTGTGTTTTTCGATCAATCAAAAATGCGATTAAAATTTTTTCTGCTCGATCGATTCTCAATTGATGCTGGATCGATCGAATGTAATTTTCGATCAATTGAAAATTGCATGGAGAGTTTTTTTAAACCTTTAGCATTTCACGTGTTCATCACTTTTTCAAAAGTTTTTTTCTCTCTTCGATCGGTCAAGGAGTCAATTCAAATTTTTGTCGTTTTCCCTCGAATTTTTTGCAAGGTTTTTGTCTTCTACGGCTGGTAAGACCTTTTTGCCCCTCCTTTTTCACTTATTTTCATGTTTAATGCATTTTTGTCATGCATATTGGGCATATTTCGAACCTAATGAATATTGGGGTTTTTGTTGATTTAAGCCTTTTCCTTGGAAATTGATCAATGGGTTTTTGTTGTGGGACTATATAAAACTGATCTATGTGAATTAATTTGATCAATTTGTTGAATTGGGAAAATTTTAATTTTCTAAGGCTTGAAACTACTCGATTTGGGGTTTTTATTCAATTGAGCTTAAAATAGTTTGGGCACTCTATCCTCATATGACCAAAACCCTTGCACTCATAGCATTGGATGAGGGGTTTCTCATTCTTACATTTCCTAAAGGATTTAGATTTTCTAGGAGGTTTGCCCTTATCCTTTTTCCTAAACTGAAGAAGCTTGACAATCTCATCAGTTATGAAGGTTAGATCCTCATCCTCATCCTCATCATCATCTTCCTCTTCATCTTCACTTTCATCTTCATCTTCAGAGTCCTTCATCTCTTTCTCTATACCTCTAAGAGCTAAGTTTTTACTCTTTCCACCTATTCCCATTAAGCCTAATCCTATCTCATAGGTTTGAAGGTTCCCTACAAGCTCAGTCAAAGGAATTTGATCAATGTCCTTGACTTCTTCAATGGTAGTGATCTTGGCATGGAATCTTTCAAGTAAGGATCTAAGAATTTTCTTAACAATTTTGGATTCTGTTATAGATTCTCCAATATTGAAGGCAGAATTCACAATATCCTCGAATTTAGCATAGAACTCATCAAAGGTCTCATCCCCCTCCATCCTTATTTCTTCAAAACTACTAGTGAGTCTTTGAAACTTCACAGTTTTTACTACCTTGGTACCTTCATAGGTGGTCTCAAGAGTGATCCATGCTTCCTTGGCAACTTCCATGGATGATATTTTCTTGAATTCCTCATTGGTCACCCCACAAAACAAAGTATTCAAGGCCCTACTGTTGAAATTTTCTGCTGTGATTGTTGCATCATCCCAATCCACTGGCGCTTTCTTTGGCTTAATCTAGCCAACTTCAATAACTTGCCATACCTATTCACCTAGAGCCTGCAAAAAGACTTCCATACGAACTTTCCAGTACACATAATTAGTGTCATCAAATAAAGGAGGTATAATCAAAGATTGTCCTCTACTCATGACAAACGGGGGTTAATGGATCACACACAAAGATTAACCCTAATCAGAGTGTGTCTGCTCTGATACCACTTGTTGGGAAATTTAGACCCCGGTTGATAGAACTAACAAATTTTAAACCCAAGTTGTTAATTAGATTTATTATGAATAAAACTTGTTAAAACAAACAAACATCAATATCATGTCACAAATAATGCAGCGAAAAAATAAATAAGACAAGATATGATGACCCAGAAAAACCAAAGAAATAAACTAGTTTCACAGTAAAAAAAAACCTGGGAGGAAACCTTCCCGAAAAGCAATTTACTATAGTAAAGAGAAGTTTCAGATCTAGTACAAAACCTTTGTCCCTAGACTCTACAATCCCCGTAGATTCTACAATCCCCGTAGATGAACTTACAGCAGAAACCTTCTACCGCTTCAGAACCTCTGAACTCTTCAATATATGAACGCCACCCTTGGATGCACGGATCCCAGTACGTGACTCACTCACCAAATTGAGGAAGAAGAATGTTGTCTGCAAAGTTCCTCACTTCATCAACAATAAAGATCAAGTACTTAGTTACAAAACCCTATGGCGCAAAAATACAGTAGCTTCTTTTAGAGAGAATAAGGCTTCGGTCACCTTTTTTCATGTGTTCTCCTTGTATTCTCATATGTGATGGTCTTTAAAATAAGCCTTATATATGTCCAGGGTTGTGAGAAAAGAAACCCTATACATACATGTCAACATGGGCTGAAAATCAGATCTGAAAATTTGAATTTCGTAAAACTCGATAGATACAGCTGTCGAGATAGCTGTCAAGACCTCAATAGATAGCTATCTGTCAAGCAGCTATCGAGCTTTACTAAATCAGCACTTCTTCACTTGTTTCTTGAATAGATTTGCATGACTTCAATACTAAACTTGAACTCTTATTCTTTGAAGTATTAAACACATCCTAGATCTATCTAAATACAAGTAAAGTGCGTTTTGTCAAAAGATTAGCCAATTATATAAAATATGTCCTTAACACAATCTTTTTTTGATCTCTTTATTGAGTCTAATTCTTTATAATAATAAAAAAAATCTGTAGAGGCAAGTGGTCCTACTTTGGGAGAGTCCTAGTCATCTTTCCAATATGAGGAATCTGATAATACAACTACTTCAGACCTTCGTCAGTTCTGGTAGGTAAGAGCTCCACATCCCACATTCATTATTTAAATTGTTATCAACATATCTGTTGGGGTTTATGCCCTAAAAATCTAATTTATTGGCATGTCATAAATAATTAAATTGTTTAATTATATGAAACTATTTATAAATGAACTAATGGGACATTAATATAGTTCATGAGATGCATTATATGTGATTTATGTGATTTAGTCAAAGAAGATGTAAATCACAAGTTTCTTGTAAACTCAAAATGTAGTTCGTAGTCGGTGATGAAATTGGGCGTTTCATCTGCGAAGACTATAACACATCAATTAAGATGATTTCTCTTGATCATGGAAGTGGAGACTTCTAGTTAATGTGTTGATGTGTTGATGTGTCTTAAGAGTTAAGACATATTGAATTGGACCACTGTAAGATTAATTATTCAATCAACAACTGTCACCTGAATAATTAATCTTACAACTTCTAATTTCATAGACTCTTGATCCTGAGAGGATAGTGAACCCGATCATGAAATGTAGGTTACTTTGATATATCAGGAGTGAGATCTAATATTCACGGTCAAAACCTCAGTATGTTGGGTAACCACACGTAGTGTTGAGGGAACACATGTTCTCAAGATGGAATCCATAATCTCTTTTTATAGAGACACGAAATATCCCCTTGAGATAAGTTTAATGAGAACTGGTTATTCAAAGCGCCCACTTTAGTAAAGAGTTACTAAACCTTATATGTATTGAAATTGGATTTCAATAAATGTGAATAACTAAAAGATTAAACCGGGTACTCAATGATAAAATAGTTGTTTACAAAGTGACAGTTTATTATGACTTTGTTTACTATGGATATTTCATGGAGGGGTCAATGGATATTTCATGGAGGGGTTAAATGATATTATTAGAGTCTTGGGATATAATTTATTAATAAGGACTAGAGTGAAATTATATTCATATAGTAGTATTAAATATAATTAATGATAACTTTGGACTTGTCAAAAGTTGACAGAAAAGCCTAAAGCTCATTGGAGCTAGTGTCTTATTGGTCTCTTTTGATCCCACTCCAAGCCACACACTAAAGCCCAATTGGAAAGGCCCAATAGGCTAACTCAATTAAATAATCAGTTAGTTATAAAGAGAGAAACATACAAAATTTTTTATTAGAAAAAGAGAGACATCATTGTGTGAAAGTGTATGTGTGAGTGAAGCTACTCAATTATTCTCCCTTGGAAACTGATTGAGAGACAAAACTGATTGAGAGACCACACTTCTTGGGCATAAAGTGGAATTGGGGTGAAGATTAAAAGTGTTTCTAAGTACTTCTAATCTTTTTTTTTTTTTAATTTTACTGCACCAAGGTACGCTATCTTGTTCTTAAAATCTGAAATTTACATTGTGTATGTTATCAATCATGAATGAAATTGATTCATGTTTGTTGCTTCTACTGTGTGTTTTGTATGAGATACAAAACCAGATTTTCCAACAATATCTGGCATTAGCAACCTTACACGAATCTCACACATTCTGCGCCGCCTCATTAACCCTTTGTGGTAACAAGGAATGAAAGAATAATTGGATACACATGCTAAAACTTAGACATAGGACTTGGTGATCTACCTCAAGGGAGTTATTACTTATTAGGTGTATACAAGACCAAAACTTGTAGAGATAAATTCTTTTAGGGCTACAAGGCTTCCCTTGTAGCCAAAGCCAAATGTTTAACTTTGCAATTAGATATTGACTATGAGAAAATGTTTGTCTCCGTTGCTGATTTATCCTTTGTTCACACTCTTATTACACTCTTATTACAGTTGTCACTTCTTGTCATTTTGATATTTTCTAGACGCATGTGAAGAACGTTAGTTTACAAAAATTTTATTTGATAAAATAACCAAGAGTGGAGAACACTTTATAGAAAAACTACAACAAGGTAAGCAAGTACAGGGCTCAATGGCTCAAACAAAAACATAAACCTATTACAAACACGAATTATAAGAAATTACAAATTACGTATGAACCCGATTGATGACAAAGCGGTCAATTTTATTATGCAATAACATGCACCAACTGTGAGTGGCGTATGTAAGTTCACCTATTTGGAAGCATTACCAGCCCCAAAGCGATTTCGAAAATAGGCAATGAGTTTGTCTCTAGGAGGTAGATTTTCCTTAATGGCAGTGACGCACACAAACTCATTAGCCCAATTGCAAAGTTTGGAAAATTTCTCCCTTGTCAACAACTCTACCCCCGAAGCTTCTTCAAAAACTCCAAGCCAGTAGCCTATGGTGTTAGCAGCAATGTCTAGCAGTCCAACAGTCTCTCCACCAAAATACCTCTTTTCCTTGAGCTCATTTTCTAGAAATTGTAGAAGTTCAGATACTTCTTTCACAGCCTTCTCATGCTCTATCTCTGCCTTCTCATGCTCTTTCTCTTCACCCCAGCAAGCTCCCCAGCAAGCTTTAAATATTGCAGACAAGCACTAAAAAAAGAAATAGAGAAAATTCAAAATCTAGTATGACTTGCAGTGTATTTCTCTAGGTTGATAAATTGTATCTCTAACGAGTGAGTATGCAAAAAACACAAATAGATAATTCGTTATAAATGGCTTATCATTAGATCTTTTTGGATATGTTATTAGAATAATGGTTAAATAATTAAATTAATCATTTCCTAACATCTAAAATTTTTGAAATAATTTGTAATATATCATGGTATCAAATATCAATGAAGATAATCATGAGCTTGAACTTTGTTTATACCCTACCTTCTATTTAAAAAAATAAAAATAAAAAACCCACCTCTTGGCCCACACGTGAGAGGAGTATTAGAATGATGTTGCCATTTATAATTGTGAATGATGGGACTGACGAGATTAACTACCGACGAGACTAAAGGTATCTGATGGGACTGACGAGACCACTCTCTGAGACGAGCCTAAACAAGTATACACGTCACTGACGAGGATATCAGGATCATTCAATGCCACCAATAATACCCCGGACGGTTACAGAACCAGCTGGACGAACCGTTGAAGGCATATTAAAACCCCATTACTCAGCAAGAAGCGTTACTGAAAGAGGCATTAAAGCCACAATAACTGCCACAACGGCTAGAATCTGGAACAACATATATAAAGCCCACGCATTGCCAACAGAAGGTAGGAACACAGTTACAAGATATCCCTAATCATTTTTATAGTCTATTATTATAAACTCCCTTGTACTAACTTTGGCATCGGAGACGTTGTGGCAGGCACCACACCGGTGACCATTCTGGAGAATTTCTTCTTCCGTCGCGACACAAGCAGACCTCTAGTCCCGTCTGGACGACCTCACTACGACTGACGAACTCGTGATTCATTAGTCTGGTCCCGTCTGGACGACCTCACTACAACTGACGAACCCGTGCTTCATCAGTTTGGCGCCGTCTGTGGGAACGACATTTTCGTACTAAAGGTTCGAAAGCGTAGTTTCTACCAACTTCAATATTCAGATGGAGTCCAACCAAGATTCAGTGGCCTTAGCCCAGCAAGTCAAAGCTCTTGCGGCCACCGTTGAAGAACTCACCAGGCAAAATCAGGAGATGAGACAACAGCTTCAGCATAAGGAGAATCGGTCTAGAGTTGTACAGGAGGATGAAGGAGACAGCCATGGGAGAAGCGACCGACGAAGGACCACTACTCCAGACGAACAAAATTCTGATCTTCTTCAAGAGATGAGGAAAGAGATGGACGAACTGAGAAATGCTATTAAGGAGAAGACAGATCAGAGCCTAGATAGAATGGTCAGGGCAACAGATTCTCCTTTCACCGTGGCAGTCTTGGAACGACCAGTGCCGGCGAAGTTTCGGTTGCCTCAGCTTGAGCATTTTAACGGGCTTAAGGACCCCCAAGATCACCTTAATACCTTCAAGACGACATTAGGCCTCCAACAGCCCCCTGATGAAATAATGTGTCGTTCCTTCCCTACCACACTTAAGGGAGCTGCAAGAGAGTGGTTCATAAAGTTGCCCACCTCATCCATTGATAGCTTCGAACAGTTGAGTAGCGCCTTTCTGCGCCATTTCGTCGGAGGGCAACGTCCTAAGAGACCAGCGGACCACCTACTCACTGTTAAGCAACGGGAGAAAGAAACCTTGCGGTCATACGTGAAACGCTTTACCCGAGAAACCCTGGAAGTGGACGACGCTGATGACAAAGTACAACTGACGACCTTTAAAGCAGGGCTGAAGTCTAGAGAGTTTGTGGTTTCGCTGGCAAAAAATCCACCTAAGACGATGGCAGAAATGCTCTTAAAGGCGCAAAAGTACATGAATGCTGAGGATGCGCTAGCCGCCATTAAAGATATGGAGAAAACAGAAGAAAGGGGAAAGAGGGAGGACGAACGTAAAGGACGAAAGAGGGAGCATCCAGATCGTCGGTTTACTGACGAAGACAAAAGATCATCAAAAATGGCTAGGTAATAAGATTCCGCCTTGACGGATGTACATTACTGACGAAGCCAAAAGATCATCGAAAATGGCTAGGTAATAAGATTCCGCCTTGACGGATGTACGTTACTGACGAAGCCAAAAGATCATCGAAAATGGCTAGGTAATAAGATTCCGCCTTGACGGATGTACGTTACTGACGAAGCCAAAAGATCATCGAAAATGGCTAGGTAATAAGATTCCGCCTTGACGGATGTACATTACTGACGAAGCCAAAAGATCATCGAAAATGGCTAGGTAATAAGATTCCGCCTTGACGGATGTACGTTACCGACGAAGTAAGTAATAAGATTCCGCCTTGACGGATGTACATTACTGACGAAGCCAAAAGATCATAAAAAATGGCTAGGTAATAAGATTCCGCCTTGACGGATGTACATTATCGACGAAGCCAAAAGATCATCGAGAATGGCTAGGTAATAAGATTCCGCCTTGACGGATGTACATTATCGACGAAGTAGGTAATAAGATTCCGCCTTGACGGATGTACATTTCCGACGAAGTAAGTAATAAGATTCCGCCTAGACGGATGTACATTACTGACGAAGCCTCGTGATAAGATTCTGCCTAGATGGATGTATACTACTGACGTAGCCAAAATATTATTATAAAAAAAAAAAAAAAAAAACCTTTCATCTTCTATGGTCGTCATGGAACATCATGACGACCACAGAATCCGGGGGCATCTGATGGGACTGACGAGATTAACTACCGACGAGACTAAAGGTATCTGATGGGACTGACGAGACCACTCTCTGAGACGAGCTTAAACAAGTATACACGTCACTGACGAGGATATCAGGATCATTCAATGCCACCAATAATACCCCGGACGGTTACAGAACCAGCTGGACGAACCGTTGAAGGCATATTAAAACCCCATTACTCAGCAAGAAGCGTTACTGAAAGAGGCATTAAAGCCACAATAACTGCCACAACGGCTAGAATCTGGAACAACATATATAAAGCCCACGCATTGCCAACAGAAGGTATGAACACAGTTACAAGATATCCCTAATCATTTTTATAGTCTATTATTATAAACTCCCTTGTACTAACTTTGGCATCGGAGACGTTGTGGCAGGCACCACACCGGTGACCATTCTGGAGAATTTCTTCTTCCGTCGCGACACAAGCAGACCTCTAGTCCCGTCTGGACGACCTCACTACGACTGACGAACTCGTGATTCATTAGTCTGGTCCCGTCTGGACGACCTCACTACAACTGACGAACCCGTGCTTCATCAGTGAAGGTCACTATGATTTTCAAGAACTAACCCCCCCCCCACCCCCCTTAAAAAATAAAAATAAAAATAAAATAAAAAAAACCTGAAAAGTCATGCCTACAGAATTATACGTTACTCAGCAGGTAATTAGGTTCATAATAACATACTATGTGGTGCCTAGTTATTTGATATTCCCTCTTTCCTAATATCTACTAAAAAAATTTAAAAAAAAATACATAAATTTAATCCAAATTAAAATAATACGGACCAAAATGTAATGTTGAAATTGTCAAAGACCACAAAATGTGCAAACCAAAATGGTATTTTTACCGGATATATAAAAACAATGACGCCTCAAAACTTTAAAAACAAAAACAAAAACGACTAGAACCGCGCTGAGTTTGTTTATTACATCATAAATTTACAATTTGAAGAAGTTTAAAAGTAAATGATATTTTACCTTCTCGTCTATGAACTTGGCCCAGAATCGGGCATTGGCTCTCTCATAAGGATCTTTGGGCAAGATGGGGTGGTCTTTCCAGGTTTCATCAATGTATTCTAGAATAACGAGTGACTCAGCCACAGGCTTTCCATTGTGTACGAGCACGGGAATCTTTTTGTGAACTGGGTTGTATTTGAGGAGGGAAGGGCTCTTGTTGGTCAGATCTTCTTCAATGTATTTGTACTCAATTCCTTTCAGTTTCAGAGCCATCTCTACTCTGCGACTAAAAGGGCTTCCCCACGCACCAAACACCAATACTTCTTCGGCCATAATGACACTCTTTGTTCCTGCACTTTACAGAGTCTGTAATGAGATTCAAAGGCTTGGCTCTACCTTCTGGGTCTGATGCCCTTTTTATAGAGCCTAGGCAAAATGGTTACGTAGTGGTTAAGCCCTTGGCTGTTTGTATTTTTTTTTTTTTTGTTTCTTGATCAATAAGTTCTAGAATGTGGGACAAGGTGGTGGTTGAAGACTTACAGTGATAGACTTGGGGAAGAAGCCGCACAATTAACGGGTCGTTCAAATGCAGGTTATTATTTAAAGAGCAAAAAACCCAATTGATATTCGTCTATCTCTCCTTATTTATTTAATTCAGATTTCTTTATGCTGTTATATATCGTGGTTAAATAATGGAAAATCCTAGGAACATTCAGGATTCATTTGAGCCCATAGCTCATTGATGATCTCAGCAAGGGCTGAGCTGAAGGATGACCTCAGCCAGAATATTAATATACAGAGGGCGTTTGGATTGCGCATTTGCGCATCCACATCCATGTTTTTTCCTTTTTTTTTTTTTTTTTTTTACCCAGCCGCATGTTTTGACTTTTCAGCAGTGAACAGTGCATGAATGCACTGTTCATGGGTCCCACAAATTTCACTTTTCAGCAATTTTTTCATTAAAAATGGGTCCCACGGCACTATTTACACATTTAAAAATTATTTTGCTACAGTATTTTCAGTTTTCAGTTTTCAATTTCAACAAAATAAGTTCTATCCAAACAGACCTAATGTCTTTCAGAAGGCTCTAGACTCGAGCAACAGACTAAAGTACTAAACTATAATACTAGCAAAGTCAACAGCCTGCTGGGCTAGTACAGGTCGTCTCAAATTCTTTACTTAAAAATCTTAAGCAGGAGAAAAATCTTATCAAATACATAAAAATAAAAATAAAAATAAAAAAACAAGGGGGAAAAATTAAAACAGGCAAACTTGCTATGTATTGTGTGGACTAAAGCCTATGCACGATAAATTTAATGACTAAGGGGTTTGTTAGGCTGAGTAAACAATAATTTGATAATACAATAATGTTAAACCCTCTCTTCTCATATAATAATGAGTCACACTAATAAAAATTTATGGTGAGACTCACTAATTGTGTAAGACTAGAAAATATTATAATATTATTGTACTCTAGAGTAATGTGTAATTTTCTTACTAGGATAAGTTTCTTATAGTTTATTTTATTGAATTTCGTGTTAATTGGACAAAATATTACAACATTATTCTACTCTAGGCACAATGGTTATGAAGTGGCTAAGCCTTTGGCTGTTTGTATTATTTTTTGTTTCTTGGTCGATAAGTTCTAAAAATGTGGGACAAGGTGGTGGTTGAAGACTTTTTTTTTTTTTTTTTCTTTCATCGGGGTGGTTGAAGACTCGTCAAAGTAATAGACTTGGGGACTCGTCAAAAAAAAAAGACTTGGGGAAGAAGCTGCACAATTAACGAATCGGTCAAATGCAGGTTTTTTTTTTTTTTTTTTTTTTGAGAAGCAAGTAAATCCATATTATTATTTGGAAAAAGTTTCCCTCCAAACTAGTTTGGAGAGAAACCCTTCAAACTTATCAAATATTTTTATATTGAGTGTGAAATTTGAAAATCTAACCGTTGGATTGCATGTTCTTATTATATTATTCATGCTTGCAAAATTTCAAAAAAATCAAAAATCAATTGCTATGTCATCAAACATATGTTAAAATTTCAAGTTTTTGTAATCTAAAATTGTGTATAAAAAATAAGCTCATTGATCAAATAGTAAATAAAATCCGATTTGAATGAAATTTGATATGCATGTTAAGAACATAAGGAACATGAAATTCAACGGTTAGATTTTCAAAATTCACACTTAAAAAAAAGATATATGATAAGTTTGAAGGGTTTCTCTCCAAACTAGTTTGGAGAGAAACTTTGTTCTTATTATTTAATGTAGGTTATTATTTAAAGAGCAAAAAACCCAATTGATCGTGGTTATTTATTTCAGATTTCTTAATGCCGTTATAGATCGTGGTTGAATAATGGAAAATGCTTCGAACATTCAGGATTCATTTCAGCCCATAGCTCATTGATGATCTCAGTAAGGGTTGTGCTGAAGGATTCATTTCAGCCCGTAGCTCTTTCGGAAGGCTCTAGACTCAAGAGCAATGGACTAAAGTACTAAACTATTTAGAGCATCCACACCAGCTCATTTAAAATTTTCTATCTATTTTACACTAAAACCCTTCTTTTTCTATTTTACACCATCACTTTTACAAAACACTCACATCAGTTTATCTATTATACACACTTTTTTATTAAAATAATATTTTTTCTCATTTTTTTATTATTTCCCACCTACCCCACTTAATATCTTCCTCACTTTCCCCTATCCCACTCACTCCACTCAGAATATTCTAGTCTTCATTTTCACTCCTTTCTGAAACTCATCTCTATCCAAACCCTCCTCTGAAATTTTGATCCAAGTAGGAGCACGGCGAGAAGCACGCCGATCCAAGCACGGTGATCCAAGCACAGCGAGAAGCACACCGATCCAAGAACGCCAATCCAAGCACGCCGATCCAAACACTCCGATCCAAGCACTCCGATCTGAAACTCCGATCCAAGCACAACGAGAAGAACGCCGATCCGCCACAACGCCAATCCACTCTCTCTGTCTCCGTTGGTGTGTCCGTCTGTGGGTGTGTTTGGTTTTGTGGTGTCTCTAGTTGATTTTGTTGTTGATTTTGTGGTTGATTTTTGATTTTGTCTGTGGGAGTGTGTGTATCAGAGGGAGAAGCAGATCATGAGGGAGATCGTTTTGCAGTTGGAGAGGAGAGAGAAAAAAGGAGCGAAATTAGAAATTATTATAATAATGTATAGAACAGCTACAGTAACCGTGTATATATACACGGTTACTGTAGCTCATGAAAATATTTGCACAACTTTACACTAGTTTACACCCACTGATGTGGGTGTTTTTTTGCCCAAAATGTGTAAAATGAGAGAGTTTTTGTATTTTAGAAGAGTTTCCACCCACTGATGTGGATGCTTTAATACTAGCAAAGTCAACAGCCTGCTGGGCTAGTACAGGTGCTCTCAAATTCTTTACTTAAAACTCTTACGCAGGAGAAAAATCTTATCAAATACATTAAATAAATAAAAAAAACAAGGGTGAAAAATTAAAACAGGCAAACTTGCTATGTATGGTGTGGACTAAAGCCTAAGCACGATAAATTTAATGACTAAGGGGTTTGTTAGGTTGAGTAAAGAATATTTTGAGAATACAATAATGTTATACCCTCTCTTCTCATATAATAATGAGTCACACTAATAAAAATTTATGGTGAGACTCATTAATCATTTGAGATGAGAGAATATTATAACATTATTCTACTCTTGAGTAATGTGTAATTTTATTGCTAGGATAAGTTTCGTATAGTTTATTTGATTGAATTTCATGTTAATTGGACAAAAAAATTTTGCTTTACCTCTTGAGGTTTAGATGATAACCCAATAGTATTGGCATGCTTTATACTAGTTTATATTGTCTCATGTTTGTGTTTGAATCCCACCTCCCCTAGCAACATTGATTCACAACATCATGGTTGAGCATAAAGCAAATTTTGATATGTTTTTGGACACTAAATTTTGTTAAATTTTCATATGTTCGTAACTCTTTTTGAGGAAAACAGATCTCACTGTTTCTCAAACCAATTATTGATTATCCTTGTCCCTTGATGGGACTGACGAAGTCAAACACAGACGAGATCGCCTCCACAGACGAACCTGACCGAGTATCCGCATCACTGACGAGAATGTTAAGACCATTCAATGCTGCCAATAATGTCCTGGACAGTTACGAAACAAGCTGGACAAGCCATTGGAAACGTATTGAATCCCATTACTTCGTTGGAGACGTTATCAAGAAAGACATTAACACCACAGTTCCATCCACAACGGCTAGAATCCAGAGGGATATATAAAGCCCTCACAACGCCAATACGAGGTACACACATAGTCAGAAGATATACTGAGTTATTTTGTTTTATTGTTATAAACCTTCTTTCGCACTGACTTTGGCATCGAATACGTTGTGGCAGGCACCACACCGGTGACCATTTGAATGAGCTCTTGTTTCCGTCATAACGTAGAAGTGTGACCGGCCCTATCTAGACGAACTCATAACGACTGACGAACTTTTCCTTCATCAATTTGGCGCCGTCTGTGGGGACGACATTCTCGTACTACGGTTTGAAAACGTAGTTCCTACCAACTTCGATATCCAGATGGAATCCAACCAGGATTCGACGGCCTTAGCTCAGCAAGTCTAAGCTCTTGCGGCCACCGTTGAAGAACTCACCAAACAGAATCAGGAGATGAGACAAAGGCTTCAGCAGGAGGAGAACCGATCCAGAGCTGTCCAGGAGGATGAAGGAGACAGCCACGGGAGAAGTGACCGACGAAGGACCACTACTCCAGAGGAACAACATTCTGATCTCCTCTAGGAAATGAGAAAGGAGATGGACGAGTTGAGAAATGCCATCAAGGAGAAGACGGATCGGAGTCTAGATAGAATGGTCAAGGCAACGGATTCCCCTTTTACCATGGCAGTCTTGGAGCGACCAGTGCCAGCGAAGTTTCGGTTGCCTCAGCTTAAACCTTTCAATGGGCTTAAGGATCCCTAAGATCACCTTAATACCTTCAAAACGACACTGGGCTTTCAATAGCCCTCTAATGAAATAATGTGTCATTCCTTCCCTACCACGCTTAAGGGAGTTGCAAGAAAGTGGTTCACGAGATTGCCCACCACATCCATTGACAGCTTCGAACAGTTGAGTAACACCTTTTTGCGCCATTTCGTTGGAGGGCAACGTCCCAAGAGACCAGCGGATCACCTACTCACTATTAAGCAAGGGGAGAGGGAGACCTTGCGGTCATATGTGAAGCGCTTCACTCGAGAAACCCTAGAAGTGGACGATGCAGACGACAAAGTACAGCTGACGACATTTAAAGTGGGGCTTAAGTCTAGAGAGTTTGTAGTCTCGCTGGCAAAGAATCCGCCTCGGACAATGGCAGAAATGCTCCTGAAGGCTCAAAAGTACACGAATGCCGAGGACGCACTGGTAGCCATAGTGGACGAAGGAAGGCCAAGAAAAGAGGGAAAGAAGGAGGATGAACGCAGGGGGCAAAAGAGGGAGCGCACAGGTTGTTGAGGAAGTGAAGGAGACAAACGGAAGGAAGAAAAAGCTCCGCAAATGGTAAAATTCACCCTTCTAATTATGCCTGTTGACAAAATCTTGACGCAGATTAAGGACGAGCACTACCTCCAGTCGCCGAGACCTTTACATTCGTCTCCTAATGTGCGTGACAAGAATAAATACTGCCGGTTCCAGAAGGATCATGGCCACTACACGGAGGATTTTCGAGACATGAAAGGACAAATAGAAGAACTGATACAGAAAGGGAAATTGCAGAAGTATGTGAAGAAGGGAGAGTCCAGCAGGTTCGGGGACAGCAATAGGAGCCAGCGCGGATCCTCATCCAAAAATGAGAATCATCCATCCCAACCACCCCAGGACGTGATCAGGGAGATAAGCACGATCGTAGGGGGCCCGTCCATGGGGGGATCATTCAAATCCCTTGAGAAAGCCTGCCAGAGGCAGGTGAATAGCGTCCATGTGATACCCCTTTTCAAACAGAGATGGACGAACCAAGACATGTCTTTCAACGAGGAGGATGCTAGGGGAGTGAAGCAGCCATATAATGACCCCTTGGTTATAACGCTCACAATTGAGGATCCTGGTAGACAACGGTAGCTCTGCGGACATCATGTATTTACCAGCCTTCCAGCAGCTGAAGCTAGATCCTGGGAGACTGCGCCCGTTTGAATCCCCCCTTGTTAGCCTCAGTGGAGACAGGGTATACCCTAAAGGCATAGCGACATTGAAGGTCATGGTGGGGACCTACCCGAAGCAGTTGACCCGTCAGTTGGACTTCCTGGTAGTGGATTGCCCTTCCTCCTATAATGTAATTATTGGAAGGCCTACACTTAATCGGTGGAAGGCAGCTACGTCCACCTACTACTTAAAGGTGAAATTCCCCACCGAAGATGGTGTCGGTGAAGTGAAAGGAGATCAGGTCTTAGCCAGGGAATGCTACCAGGCTATTCTGGCTGCAAAGGAAAACCACACGTGGACAATTGAGGAGGAAAAAGAAGACAAAGTAGAAACTCTAGAAGCAGTGGAACTGATTGAAGGCGAAACAACTAAGATGAGGAGGATAAGAATGACCTTAAGCCCCAAGATGAAGATAAAACTCATTCAGCTAGGGAAAATATGGATGTTTTCGCATGGAGTCACGAGGATATGCCCGGTATATCCCCTGAAGTCGTCCAGCATAAGTTGAATGTAGACCCAGAAAAAAGGCCCATCCAACAAAGATGACGAGTTTTTGCCCCTGAACGAAACCAAGCGATCACTGACGAAGTCAACAAGCTATTGCAAGCTGGTTTCATTCGGGAGGTTTACTATCCTGAGTGGCTGGCCAATGTCGTACTGGTAAAGAAATCAAATGAGAAATGGAGAATGTGTGTGGATTTCACGGACCTGAACAAGGCTTGCCTGAAGGATAGTTTCCCTCTACCGAGGATAGACCAGCTGGTGGATTCTACGGCTGGGCATAAGCTATTAACGTTCATGGATGCATTTTCAGGATACAACCAGATAAGGATGGTTGAGGAAGACCAAGAAAAGACTGCTTTCATCACAAGTCAAGGGCTCTATTGTTATCGGGTGATGCCATTCGGACTGAAGAATGCAGGAGCAACATACCAAAGGTTAGTAAACAAGATGTTCAGTAAGCTGATTGGCAGAAACATGAAGGTTTACGTGGACGATATGCTCGTCAAGAGTAAGGAGGAACTGACGCACGTGGAGGACTTGAAGGAAACAATTACTACCCTCAGGGAATACAGAATGAAACTGAATCCTGGCAAGTGTGTCTTCGGCGTAGCTTCAGGGCAGTTCTTGGGATTCATGGTGTCCCAGAGAGGTATAGAGGCCAACTCGGAGAAAGTTCAAGCCATCCTAGGCATGGCATCACCCAAAACTGTCAAGGAAGTCCAAAAACTGACGGGAAGGATCGCAGCCCTCAACAGATTCGTCTCTAGAGCTACGGATACATGCCTGCCCTTCTTCAAGACATTGAAGCAAGCTTTTGCATGGATTGAAGAATGTGAGGCGGCATTTCAAGAACTTAAACGTTACCTGAGCAACCCACCCCTCTTAAGTCCAGCTAAGGAGGGAGAAAATTTGTATTTGTACCTGGCGGCATCACCCTCGGCCGTAAGTGCAGCCTTGATTCGAGAAGAGGACGGGAAGCAATTGCTGGTCTATTACGTTAGCCAAGCTTTCCAAGGAGCAGAAGTGCGATACCCTAGGATTGAAAAGATCATGTTCGCCTTAATAGTGGCCTCGCGCAAGCTGCGCCTGTATTTCGAGGCGAACCCAATCATGGTAATGACAGACTAACCCATCAGGAAGTCCATGAACAAACCTGAGGCGGCAGGGAGAATGGTGCAGTGGGCAGTCGAGCTCAGCCAGTTCGACATCGAGTACCACCCCAGAACAGCCATCAAGGCGCAAGCTTTGGTGGACTTCATTGGTGAATTCACCCTTCCAGAAGATGACAACCCTAACAATGAGAGTGAACTGTGGACGATCCAGACTGATGGTTCGTCAGCTAAAAGGAGGGGGGAGTAGGGGTCATCATAAACACCCCCGACGGAGAAAAACTCAGATATGGAGTTCAACTAAAGTTCCCGGCAACCAACAACGAGGCCGAGTACGAAGGAATACTGACGGGATTGAGACTAGGGAAAGCACTTGGGGCTAAGAACCTGCTCATCCAGAGCGACTAGAAATTGGTTTAGGGCAGATCAGGGAAGAGTATGAGGCAAAGGAGGAAAGAATGCAGAAGTACCTTAAGCTGACGAAATACCTAGCCCGAGAATTTGACAAATTGGAGTTCAGTTGGATCCCAAGAGAGCAAAACATGGCGGCAGATAAGGTCGCGAAGATGGCCTCGTCAGAAGAAGGAACGACGAGCGTGGAATTAGACAACATCGAAGAAGCTCCAACATTTTCCATTCAAAGCGTAAACAGCTAGATGACATCGATCGTGTCTTTTATCCAAGATGGGCACCTCCCTCATGACTCCATGGAGGCCAAGAGGATCAAAAAGAGGGCAGCTAGATTTACGATCTTGAATGACACTTTATACAAGAGGGGTTTCTCCATACCTTACTTGAAGTGTGTCAATGAAGAAGAAGCCAAGTACATCCTTCAAGAAGTCCACGAAGGAGTTTGTGGAGACCACGCTGGCTCTAGATCTCTGGTAAGCAAAGTCATTCGAACAGGTTATTTCTGGCCAACCATACAAGTAGATGCAGTGGAGCTCGTCAAGAGATGTGATAAGTGTTAGAGGTTCGGGAATGTCCAGTGACTACTGGCAGAGAAACTGACGACGATAGCTTCCCCGTGGCCATTCGGGCAATGGGGAATCGATATTGTTGGCCCATTGCCCTTAGGAAAAAGACAAGTAAAATTCCTACTTGTCGCTATTGACTACTTCACAAAGTGGGTCGAAGCAGAAGCAATAGGAGCTATCACAGAGGCAAGGATCCGTAGCTTCGTGTGGAAAAATATAATTTGCAAGTTCGGGATTCCAAGGACGATTATATCAGATAACGGGCGACAATTGGACAGCCAGGGCTTCAAAGACTTTTGCTCGGGACTAGGCGGAAGCCTAGGTAATAAGATTCTGCGTAGACGGATGTACATTACCGACGAAGGCAAAAAAAAAATGCCTAGGTAATAAGATTCCACGTAGACGGATGTACATTACCGACGAAGGCGAAAAAAAGAGAGTGCTAAAGTAATAAGATTCTGCCTAGATGGATGTACGTTACTGGCTGAACCAAAAAGATTATCTAAACAAAATGAAGTGGCAAGATTCAGGCTTGACAGATACAAGTTACTGACGAGTCAAAGAAGTTGACGATTTCCGAAGATCGTAAGGAAACGATCACGAGGAAAAAGTAAAGCCCATACCAAAAATACGGACAAGTACCACGTATGCAATTACCTTTGTTTTACATCTAAAAGCCCATGAAAACCGGGCCAAAAAATATTCTTCTTAAAAGCCAATTAAAATTGTTCTGGAATGTGAACCCAAAACATAGCGGGCACCCAAAAAAAAAAAAGGAAGAAAAGGAAAAAGCAATTTTTCCCAAGTATCAGGTTCAAACGTCCGTCGCAGCATCGTCACCAGTGGGGGCATCAATGGCATGGGCTTCAACGACTGGGGCGTCAATGGCAGAAGCTTCTCTGGTAGCGTCAGTCCCAGTGGCCATTGATTGAGCAGCCTCGTCAGCAGCAATCTCCTTGTCCACTTCCTCCATGTCCAGCGTCTCAAAATTCACTCTGGAAGGGTGTTTGATACAATATCTCCTCAAAAGCTTAAACCCTTTGAAATAACAGCTGAAAAGCACGGAGTTGTACTCCTCGGTCTGCTGGAAACCCTCAACAACCCTAGAAGTAACGACTTTGATTTTCTCCTTAGCCGCTGCAAGCTACTCGTCCTTCTCCAAAACCAACTGCTGCTCAACCTTAAGCTCACCTCTTAATCTCTTGACCTCCTCCTTGGCGTGGTTGACGTCCTCCATCAAAACTATCAAATCCCTCTTCAACTTCGAGTTCTCTGCCTCCAGGACCTTTATCCGAGAGATCGCGGAATCGACCTTAGCCCCCTGAGCGAGATACTCCGAGGAAAGATGGATGCTCTCCCTCAACACCTAAAAAAAATAATAACAACAACAAGAAGGAAACGAGCAAAGAAATTTAACCTCAGAACACCAACATAGATAGTGAAAAGGAAAACTTCGCTCAAGCACATTACCTGGACGAGCTTATGGAGGTGACGACCCACCAGCTCATTTGGAGGCAAACCCGAGAACACCTGCAAATCCTCTGCAATCACGACTCCATGAGCCCTGTCCACAGCTAGCCTCTCATCATCCCAGATAGTAGACGAGCAACCATTGTCTCTCCCCTTATCAGACGTGCGTGGCCTTTTTGAGGCGGGAGTCGGGATCTCTTCAACCGAGGTGGCAGGAGAAGCCATCCTCGTCGTCTCAGCGCCAAAAAAAATTGGAGTTGCGGAAGCAGTCAGAGTGACGGAGGAAACCTTCCCCTTGACACAGACCACCTTATTTCCAATACTAGACAGTGGTTCGTCCTTCTTGGACCTCATCTTCTCGTACATACCCTTGTTAAACTTTGTCGTCATTTCTGCAAGAAGGAAACACTTGTAAAAGGACAAAAGAATCAAATGCAGATGGAAAGACCGAGACTGATGAACTCAAAGCCTATGCTTTTTTCCTTCGATGTCAATACTCCGCAGAACGTAAGGGAACGGGTTAGGGCCAAGATGGTAAAAGGCAAGCATCCGCGGGTCTACTAGGTCGTCCCAGTTTTCGATGGTCTGGGCGTACTCAATTGCCTTTTCAACACGGTCCTTGTGCCTGCTTTTAAGCTTGGGCCTCCTCTTAACTGCAAAGAAGGCAAAGGGTTTAATGACGATAACAGTGGATCCAACAAAGGTAAAGATGATAGGAAAGGATACTGACGCCCCTAAAGTCGGGGTCCCCCACCAACGAAGCAACCTTGGGACATCACCCCAATCCCGGCAAGAGGGAGTCTCAAAATTGTCCCCGGACACAAAGAAAAATCTAGACTTCCAGTACTTGAAGGACGAAGGTAAACCCTTGACAATCCTGCCTCTCCTCTCCCAGGGTACCAACTCATAGTATCCATACTCTTTAGACTCTTTTAAACGATACAGATAGACGAGTTCACTCATCTTGGTCATATCTCCGTTAGTGGCCAACCATATTTCCATACAATTGACCACTATCCTCCATGAATTGGGCATGAGTTGCCCGGGATCAATACCAAAATGATCCAAAAGCTCCATTATAAATGGATGAACAGGGAGCCTAAGTCCACAAGTGAAAGCGGCCTCATAGAAGCGCACTTCACCGGGAAAAAATTGGCACGCCCTCTCCTCATCATTGGGCCTACGAACACGAACCCGTTCTGGAACTTGAAACCTATCCCTAAATCTACCCACGGTGTTAGCATCCAGCCCACACACCTCCACGAGGGCATGAAAGGCCCTAACCTCTCTAAGGGTCAAGAGGGTCGTATTCCCCTCTACCTACTCACCACTAGACGATAGCCCAGTCTCGAGATCACTGGACCTAACCTCAGACATTGAGCCTTGCTCCCTCACCAAACCCTCAAACCAATTGACTGACTGACGAAGCAAGGGAAACAACTCACCCAAAACAACACCCAAGCTATTACCCTCGAAAATGAAGCTCTCAAGGTTTGGGAAAACACCCAAAGACCCCCCTAAGCATGCATAAAAAGAAAGGAAATTGAGGGACAAGCTATCCTAACCTCAGAATTACTGACCATGAACACCCAAAGAAAAATGCAGAAAAATAAGAAAATACTAAAATTCCCGAAAACTGAAAGCAGAAGCCAAAAGAAAAGAAAAATCAGATATTTACAATCACCAAAGAGGGAGAATAAGAAAGAAAAGAGAAAGAAAAGCGTACCTCAGAAAAGAAAAGGCGAGAAGCTCAACACCAACCGCGCACCAACTTAAAAAGAAAAACAACAAAGAAAAATTGAGAGGAGAAAGCACTCAGAGACACAACTAAAATTTTAGAGAAAATGAAAGGTACCATAAGGAGAAGAGAAGTTTAAAAGAGAGATCAAGGCAAACTGAAAATCAGCGGGAAATCCAAGGGCCATACAATGAGGACATAAGCCCTCTCCAATCGTAACATGCCACATGGCCACGACTAGCATAACGCCGTCACTACGCATTCAATGCGGGGCAAAATCCCAAAAGTCGCCTGCAAAAAAAAAAAAAACCTTTCATCTTCTACGATTGTCAGGACACGTCATGATGACCATAGAACTTGGGGGCAGCTGATGGGACTGATGAAGTCAAACACAGACGAGATCGCCTCCACAGACGAACCTGACCGAGTATCCGCATCATTGACAAGGATGTTAAGACTATTCAATGCTGCCAATAATGTCCCGAACGGTTATGAAACCAGCTGGACAAGCTGTTGGAAACGTATTGAATTCCATTACTCCGTTGGAGACGTTATCAAGAAAGATATTAACACCACAGTACCATCCACAACGGCTAGAATCCAGAGGGATATATAAAGCCCTCACAACGCCAATACAAGGTACACACATAGTCAGAAGATATACTGAGTTATTTTGTTTTATTGTTATAAACCTTCTTTCACATTGACTTTGGCATCGGAGACGTTGTGGCAGGCACCACACCGATGACCATTTGAATGAGCTCTTGTTTCCGTCCTGACACAGAAGTGTGACCGGCCCTATTTGGACGACCTCATAATGACTGACGAACTTTTCCTTCATCATCCCTTTTGCTGAATCAACACCCTATGAATACCTATTTGGCACTTCTCCTAACTATAGTTAGCTTAGAGACTCTAATTGTGCCTAGTTTTTCGTCCTTCAACTTCACGAGTGCAATAAATTACAATCACACTCTCAGTATATGTTGCTGTCTAGGTTACAATCTTGAACAAAGAAAATGTATAAATGTCACAACTTATAACCAAATAACTTAGTCTTTTGTCATATTGTCTTATGTAAACATAAGATTATCCATACCTTCCCTATTCCACAATTTCAATCTTTTGTTGATCTCTCTATTGAGTCTCATTCTTTATGAAACAAAAAACAAAAAAAATCTATAGAGGCAATTGCTCCTACTTTGGGAGAGTCCTAGTCATATTTTCAATGAGGAATTTGATAATACAACTGGGGGGGGGGGGGGTCCCTCTATTTTAATGTCAAAATTTTGAATAAAATTTTGATAATGGTCCATTTCATTTTTTTATTATAAAAAAGTACAAATAATCTTTAATTTATTGTTCTCTAATTTATTTTCCTTTTAATATTAACCTTTTGTCATGTGCCATTAATTTTAATTAAGAGCATTTAAAGCATAAATTTATTTATAAAAATATCTTTATCTCGTCTTTAGTTGTTAGCTTCTTAAGGTCATTTAGGTTCAATTCAGTTTCCAAAATTTGATTGTACTTCCTGTCATTTTGGCAAACAAACAAAATTGCCCTTTAATAATAGTGACTCTTTTTCTTCAACGCCTTTTGATCTTATACATTCTAATATTTGGGATCTGGCACCAGTACCCACTAAGGGGGGATCTCGATATTTTGTCATATTTGTGGATAATTTTTCTCGATATACTTGGATTTATCTGCTTCACCATAGGTCTGAACTTGTGTCCATTTACCAAACATTTCATAGAATGATTGAAACACAGTTTAATAGCACCGTTAAGATATTTCGGTTAGATAATGCTCAAAAATATAATGATAAATTCTTCTTGTCCTTTCTAGATAGCAAAGGTACTCTCGCCCACCGGTCTTGTCCTTACACCTCTTAACAAAATGGTCGTGCAAAACGAAAACACCGCCACATTCTTGATGTTGTCCGCACCCTTCTCATTTCTGCCTCTATTCCTGAGCGTTTTTAGGGTGAGGCAACACTCACTGCTGTTTACACCACTAATCGTGTTCCATCATCGACCATACACAACAGGTCACCATTTGAGCTCCTTTATGGTCAAACCCCTGACTACTCATCTCTTCGGGTTTTTGGTTGTGCTTGTTTTGTCTCTCTTCCTTCTCATGAACGAACAAAGCTCCAGCCTCGTGCTCGTCTCTATTGCTTCCTTGGTTATGGTGTATCCCAAAAGGGTTTTCTCTATATGACCCCATCACTCATCGCCTTCGTGTCTCCCGTCATGTTGAGTTTTGGGAACATTGTCCTTTCACGAGTCTTCAGTAGTTTCTTGTGTCCTCTTCCTTAGACTCTCCCATTTTTACTGATCTTTTCCTTCCTCATTATCCTAAATTTGTGGAGGATTCTTCAACATCGGCTACCTCTCCAGAAGACTTATCTCTAGTTTTTTCCCCGACACATGACCCACCTATCTTGGATCCTGTGGCACCATCGTCCCCTGAGTCTCTTGTTGGTCCTGACCTTCGTCACTCTACTCGAGTAAGCGTTCCTCCTCCTTGTCTCACTGATTATCACTGCTCTTTTGCTTTTGCCACCCTCTATGAGCCTCACACCCATCGTAAGGCCTATACTGACCCTCTTTGGAAGCAAGCTATATTTGAAGAACTAGATGCCCTTCACAGAAATCACACTTAGGCTATGGTTGATTTGCCTCCTAGTTAATTTGTAGTAGGTTGTAGGTGGGTATACAAGATCAAGACCAAGGCTGATGATCTGTTAAATGATACAAGGCTCACCTTGTTGCCAAAGGCTTTACTTAGGAATATGGCATTGACTATGATGAAACTTTTACTCCTTTTGCTCGCCTTACATCTGTTAGATGTCTCATTGTTGTGGCTGTCATTCGCTGTTGGCCTCTTTATCAGATGGATGTGAAGAATTCTTTCCTCAATGGAAACCTCCAAGAAGAAGTGTACATGCAACCACCGCCTAGCTATACTAACTCAGGCCGTCAAGTTTGTCGCCTTCATCGTGCTCTTTATGGCCTCAAGTAGGCTCCTCTGGCTTGGTTTGAAATGTTTAGCTCATGACACTGCTCTCTTCATTCGAAGATCCTTTGTTGGTATCACTCTTGTTCTTATTTATGTTGATGACATGATTATTATTGGAGATGATTCTGCAGGTACCGCTCTCTTCAGCACTTCCTTAGTCAGCTTTTTGAAATATAAGATTTGGGCACTCTCAGCTATTTTCTTGGGCTTGAGGTTACCTCATCCTCTGATGGATACTATCTTTCCCAAGCTAAATATGCTTCTGACCTTCTTTCCAAGGCTGGTATCACAGACAACAAGACTGTTTCCACTCCCTTGGAATACAATGCCAAGCTCACACCCTTGGATGGTAAACCTATATCAGATGCTACTCGTTCTTGTCAGCTAGTTGGTAGTCTAATCTATCTCACTGTCACTTGCTCGGATATTTCACATGCCGTGAGTATGGTTAGTAAGTTCATGGACCCCCCTCATTTTGTCTATTATGCTGCTATTCTTCGGATTCTCCAATATGTCAAGGGCACACTTTATCATGGTCTTCACTACTCCTTTCAATCTTCTCTCAAGCTCCATGCTTATTCAAACACGGATTGGGCAGGTGATCTAACTAATCGATACTCCATCACAGGTTTTTGTTTCTTGTGGGGTACTTCTCTTGTCCCATGGCGTAGCAAGAAGCAGGATGCGGTTTCCCATTCCCATGCTGAGGCTGAGGCTGAGTATTGTGCTCTTGCTGACACCACCAGCGAGCTTGTCTAGCTTCGATGGCTCTTGGCTGACATGGATGCTCCATAGCCCATTGCTACTCCTCTTTATTGTGATAATCGTAGTGCTATCTTCATTGCTCATAACGATGTCTTCTATGAATGCACCAAGCACATTGAGATCAACTGCCACATCACACGCCAGCATCTCAAGAAAGGCAATCTCCAGTTATTCTCCATCTCCTCTGCCGACCAACCTGCTGATATCTTCACCAAAACTCACCCGCCTAGTCGTCTTTGAGATCTAATATCCAAGCACATTGCACTAGTACTTTTTTTTTCTTTTTGCTAAAGCACTGATACAGTGATACTAACTTGGGGGTGGTACCGTGGTACTGTGGTAGTGATAATATAACTTAAGATACAGTGATACTAACTTCGGCTACTATATATGCTTCGACTAATATATATATATATATATATATATAAAAGCAAAGAAAATTTATAAGTTTAAAGTTTTAGAAAAATTATCTAGCAAAGATATAAATTATAAATTATATATATATATAAAATATAATATAGCGGTAAACCCGAAACGGTACATCGGTATTGACCGATACCCGAAATATATCGTACCGCTAGTCAAAATGGTACAGTCTCCGATACGACATTGACTTCCTTGGCATAAACGGAGCCTACACCACAGAAATTGAATGATTACGGTACTAATTATACAATCCTTTGAAAGGACAATAATTATACAATCCTTTAAAAGTACAATAATATTACATGAGTTCGGTTAATGAATGCCGGCATGCAAAGGTTTCCTCGAACTAGGCGGAAATTGGCCCATGAGTGCAAAGGCAGAAGGGAGCTTAACTGCCAGACCCACCCGTCAAGTAGGGACAAAAGTCAACCTTAGTGATCCGACAGTGCTGAGTGGAAGGCTTACACCCCATAGAAACTGTCTACCTAAGACTGTCCCTTGGTCTGTAAGCCTTGACACAAGGTTAGAATTCTATCTCTTCCAGAGTGGTATCTCACTGACGGCTCCCCCCCTAGCGGAAGGGGGCCTTCTTCACCCTCAACCTAAGCTGCGCAAGAAAGGCCCAAAGCTAGTCCCAAGGAATAGTGAAGCTTCATAGGGTCTTTTTGTCCGGATGCAAGTAATTAGCGTGTTCATATACATGTCTATTTCACCGAGTCTCTCTTCAAGACAATGTCCAAATCGTTACGTCTTTCGTGTAGGTTGGACGAACGGCATACATCAACTATCCATAATAAAAAAAAATTATGAAAAATTGAATAAGCCGTAAAATTAGTTAATTATTTTTTCATTTTTCAATAAAAAAAGTTTCCTAAAATTGTTTACTAACATATACCCTTAGGGCATATGTTAGTAAAACTCATATTATAGTTTCTCTTCTCATATTCTAAAATATTGATTATACAATACTTTTTAAAATTACAAATAATATTATATTCCCGACTATCATATGATAGTAAGTTCTATTAACTAAATTCATAATGAGACTCATTAATGTCATTATCAATGATGCGAAATGAAGGAATTCAACATTATTATATTTTTGGGGTATTATATAATTTTTAGCTAGGATAAGTTTCTTTTGGTTTATTTTTAATTGTATTTCATGTCAATTATGTTAGTTTTTAGACCCCTATTAACAAAGTCTGTTTAACCTAAGTTTATTGCCAAGTTAATACATAAGCCAATTATGTAGATCTAGATTAAGCATTCATCACAAATATCATGTAGTAGAAAATTAAATGCATTTTAGATATGATAACCTAAGAAAACCAATGAAACAAACCATTTTCAAGGTAAAAAACTTGCGAGGGAACTACCCCAAGAAAGCAATCCACTATATCAAATAGAAGTTTACAGTCATGAACATATAATTCGTAGTAAACTTAACTACGATTATCAAACCTAGAAATGAAACCCTCAGACTTCTTTAACGTAAACCTGTTCCAACATAAACCTCTACTTCATCCCTTTGGTCTTTAGTGTTCTTGATATCCGAGGCATGAGTTGCAACTTTATTCCATTGGTTTTGTAGTATGAGAATGATCTCCGGTAGATGCTTGAAAGAGTAAATAGCACAAAACTTCTCAAATCTCAAAAGAGTAGCTTTTCAAGACTTGAAAAATGTGCTTTAGGGTTTTCTTTATTTACCAAATAGGTCTAAACTAAAACCTTAAACGTTTAATGGTCTAACGGGCTTTAATTAAAATTTGCAAATCGCATCTCAATTGGTTGAGCTCTTCAACTTTTCAATTCTTTTTCTTGCCACTTGTATGTTCTTGAACTCTGACTTGTAGCACTTTGAGCAATATCTAAAACACTTTATAGACACTAAAATCTATTCCTAGACAAGTTTATGTACTCGGTTTGCCAACACATAAATCATTTAGAACCTAAACATTTATACTTAAATATATAGAACCTAACTAATTAGACAACCAACTTGCTTTGCCATTCAAGGCTCAATCTTTCAAGTGATAACCTTATGGTATTGATAAGGGAAATCTTTTACGGTACATAATTGTGTTTTACGAGAGAACTCATGACTTTGAGTCACAATTTGAACTTTTGTGGCTTCATGAGTTCCCTTGTAAATTGTAGCTTAGGTATACTATATATGTGTATACTAGAGTGTGCTTAATAGACACTACTCAATTACAAAACACATTAGGGGAGCCTATATATAACAGAGGTGGATTATTTATGTAGTAGATATTCACCAACTGTTAGTGGAGCGTGTAAATTCATCTATTTGGACGCATTGCCGCTCTTAAAGCGATTTCGTAAATAGCCAATTAGTTTATCTCTGGGAGGTAGACTTTCCTTGATAAAACTGTTGCTCAAAAAGTCATCGATCCAGTTACATAGTCTAGGAAGTTTCTCTTTATTCAACAACTCTACCCTCGCAGCTTCTTCATAAACTCCAAGGGAAAAGCCTACGACGACAGCAACAATGTCTACCAGCCCAACATTTTCTCCTCCAAAGAACTTCTTTTCCTTTAGCTCATCTTCTAGTATTTTTAGAACCACAGATACTTCTTCTACAGCCTTCTCACGCTCTTTCTCTTCGCCCCAACAAGATTTAAATATTGCAGGGAAACACTGCAAAAAGAAATAGAGTACACACTTAAATTTTAATGTGAGATATTTTATGCTTCATTTCTAGATATACATACATATACTTCGGTACACACATTCATATATCATTTATCATATTTATAAATTAAAAAAAAAATTTGTTATCATTTATCAATTATCATACATATTGGAAAGTATAATTCATTTCCCATGAAAGTGAAGACCAAATCAGGATATTGATTTGCAAAGGAAATCATGGGATTGGTAATTAATCACGAGATTGATCGTCAGAAAAAAGAATAAGAAAAAATTATAGTTGACTTTTACATATGATCTTCATTATAAATATAGACTATTGTAATCATGTGGATGTAGGCCAACTAGGCCAAACGTAACTCTCATGTTCTCCTTTGTCGTCTCTTATTTTTTGTGAAATAATTTGTTGATGCAAAAATTAAATAAGAGAGAAGATAGAAATCAACATAGCCAATTTATGTGGTTCATTTTCGGATAATCTTTTGAACAACAGCATCAACATAGAAAGCCAATTATGCCACCTTTGATCAATGCTAAGACCAAGTGTGTTTCCAAGACAAAATTTCTATTTAAGAGAGAAAATTGCCTTCTCGTCTATGAACTTGGCCCAGAAACGTGCAGTGGCTCTTTCATAAGGATCTTCAGGCAAGATGGGATAGCCTTGCCAGGTCTCATCAATGTATTCAAGAATAACAAGGGACTCCAACACAGGCTTTCCGTTGTGAACGAGAACCGGAACTTTTTTGTGAACGGGATTGTATTTCAGAAGCGAAGGACTCTTGTTGGCTAAATCTTCATCAATGTATTTGTATTGGACTCCCTTCAGTTTCAGAGCAATTTCTATTCTGCATGTATAAGGACTCCCCCTAGTACCAAACAACACTACCTCTTCACCCATTATGACACTTTTGTGGCCTTGCACTAAACAATTAAGTTCGTGATGCAATTCAAATGTTTGGCTCCATCTTTTGGATCTGATGCCTTTTATAGAGGTATAGCAAATGGATGAATCTGAAATCTCAGTCAAGTCAAATCGTTCTACAAATTCTAACGTAGATAGATCATTGATGATACCCGAGGTAAAAAAAAAAAAACCTGAGGTAAGAGATGATGTCAGGATGTCAGCCGCCTTAATTACCAAGTTTAGGAAATTTGGAATATTGTTGTGATACTCGGTCAATCATCAAAGAGCATAAATTACAAAATCTACCCAAAGTGATGTAGACACCTCACAAGTGCACGGTTTATACTTTTCAAAGAAAAGGAAAATAAAAAAATCAAAAATCAAAAGCGCTCTCTAGAAATAAATGGGGCTTAACAATGTTTGAACTATATGTTGTTGAATGCGGTCCCAAATGGCAAATTGTCGAATGCTTTCATGGCTGTGTGCTTGAAAGTGGATGTAAATTGTTTATATCGAAATGTTTCAACTCAAGAGGTATGAATGAGCAAGGCAAATATACATATATATAGATCACAATTAAGTTTAAATAGGCCTTTTTTTTTTTTTTTTTTTACAAATACACACATGAGAGTGAGGAAAGAGGAAGTTAAAATAGACTTAAAGCATTTCTCAAAAAAATAAAATAAGGGGTAAATTTCGCATACTTACCCTGATAATACCAATTAAATGCAAAACATTCTAAAACCCACCAATTTAACCCTCAAAAGACAATTTTATCCCTACCCTTAAGTGATAATACAAATCTTCCTCTTCTACTTTCTCTCTCTCCATTCCTCTCCCCTTCTCTCTTCTCTTTCTCTCTCTATCTCCCTCAAAACCCACAGCCCAACAAACCCATATCACCCACAGCCACTAGAAAAGCCACTGACCACCACACTCATATCATCTTCTCCGACAATAATTTTGGCATTGTTGACCGGGAACGAAAGGCTACGCTGGCGGATCGAGCCGTATAGTCTCTTAGCGCCAAGAGGAACAGTGTTCCGAATCAAAATATGCTGAAACTCATCCTCAAGTTGAGACATCGCGTGCTGAATCACCAAGTAAGCCCGATCCATAATCTTCAAATCGGACCTCACCGAATAGAAAGAGAAGTTTTTTGTTTTGTCTAAGCTAACATAAATAAATCTTATAATTTTATGGATGATTGTTCAGTAATTTTATCATGTGTATATGTATTGGTTTCTTGAAAAGTTAGTGGATGTTTCTAGGTTTGATTTAAAAATGGGTTCTTGGTGGTGAATGTTTTGTTTGTGTTGAATTCTGTTGGTTTGTAGAGTAGGTTTCTGGGTTTTGATTAAAAATGGGTTTTTGGTGGTGAATGGTTTGTGTAAATGTGTTGAATTTTGTTGGTTTTATAGGGTATGTTTCTGGGTTCGACTAGAGATGGGGTTTTGGTGTTGAATAATTTTGTGTTGGTTTTGATAGGGTAAAAGAAGAATTTATAAGAAAAGAAAGGAATGGCAGAACAGAGATTGGAAGGAAGCCAACCAGTTGATCTCCAGAAGCACCCTTCCGGGATTGTCCCTACCCTTCAGTGAGTTTTGAGAGAGAGAGAGAGAGAGAGAGAGAGAGAGAGAAGGGGAGAGGAATGGAGACAGATTAGAGAGAGAGAAAGAAAGTTAGGGATAAAATTCACTTTTGAGGACTAAATTGGTAGGTTTTAGAATATTTTGGACCTAATTGGTATTATCACAAACCCCAAGGCAGGTTTGTAGAATTTACCCAAAAAAAAAATGACTTAGAGCATTAATATTAGTGGTACTAAAAAGTTATATTGTTATTTTTAACACCATCAAATACAAAAATATGGTTACACAACTCTAGTGCATAGTTACTTTTCATTGTGCAATATAGCTCATAGGTAAAAAAAATATATATTATTTTATAGTTGTGTTTAGACTTATAGTAATATTTGTAAATTTTTAGACCCCTTAAAACATCAGTTATTTAACCTAGTTATTTAGCCAAGTGATTACTTAGGTAAATTATTCAAATCTAGATTAAAAAAATAACAATCATATTATGTAAGCAATGGATAAAGAACACAACGATATGATAACTTAGGAAAACTAAACCTGTAAAAAACTTAGGGAAGATTTAACCTAACTATCCTCAAGGTAAAACAAATCTACTATGAAAGAATTGAAGTTTTACAATAGCGATTTAAACCACTAACATCCTATTGCTACCTCGAATAGAAAATTTACTACCACGACCACATGACAATTTCGAGTCTACGGACTACTTCTTTCTTAGATCCACAGCATCCACAAGTATACCACTTGTTTTTCTTTAAACTCTTTATGCAGCAACTAAAACAATCACCAAGCTCTCGACATCAATCTCGATCTTAATAACCCTAAATATGTACAAAGACAAACACCTCTAGATCTCACAAGAGATTCACACACACTGTAACAACAACCTTTAAAACATGGCTAGGGTTTTCTATTTATATGAGACATAAAACATAAAACCCTACACATCAAACTGGGCTTGAGCTAAGTTGGAAAATTATGCAGAAAAACAATCTGCACGAGTTTCGATCAATCGAATTTAATTTTCAATCGATTGAGCCTTACAAAAATTGTATAATAATTTCCTACAATTACTCGATTCCAACTTTACATAAACACATACTTTGAGTAGCATAAATCTAGATTTTAAGTTTTGATCATGGTTTGCCAACATATATATATTGAAGTTCTAATACATTAGTTCCTAATTTCTTATAACCTAACAATATTTAATTAATTCCCTTTGTTTTTTTTTTCTCTCTCCTCAGACTTCTTCCTCCATTTTCCTCATCTTCTTTCTTCTTCCTCCACCGCCAACCACCATCCTGATCTCGTTATCCAGTCGCTAGCCCAGCTCTGACCCACCCCGATGCCGACCCATCTCACCGATCTCCCCACCCATTCCGCCAACAAACCCACCATTACTTCCATCTTCATTCTTTAGTCACCGCTATTCTCTCTCTCTCTCTCTCTCTCTCTCTCTCTCTCTCTCTAGCAGATCGGCGTGTGGAAGATCAATGTCCCAAAGTTGTGTGCCTCACGGCAAAGCCACCACTAACCCCCTCACAACCACTCACTCAAATCAACCTGTTACCTCACCTCTCTCTCTATCTCTCTCTCTATCTCTTTGGCAAAAATGTGAAATTAGAGTTTTCTGGTGGTGATCTGGGTTGGCTTTTAGTTTTTCAGGTGGCTTACGATTTGTGACTTCAATCTGCTGCCCTCTCTCTCTCTACTATTTTATTTTCTCTGCTGTGGGTGTGGTGGGTCTATGTTTGTATTGCTAGGTGTGGTGGGTCTGTGTTTGGCTGATTTAGGGTTGCTGGGTTTGGGGTTGCTAGGTTTGTGTTTGTGTATGTGTTGTGGCTGATTTGGGGTGTGGCTGCTGGCTTTTTAGTTCTTCTTCCCATAGGAGTTTCACACTAGTTGTGGTGGTGATGGTAGTGCCGTAAGTGCTTGAAAATAGTGAAGAATAGAGAAAAATAATAATAAATAAATGAATTATTTATTGAAGTAGATATATTATTTTATTTTATTATTTATGTTATTTTATTGTGTTGAAAGTTAAAATAAAATCATTGATGTTGAGTATTTTGTTATATATTATTTCGAGAAACACTATGTACACAAAAACTTTATGAAAAAATTTAAGTGGCAAGTTGTTACTAGCATAGTTTTAAAAACTGAATCGGACCGGACGGTTCAATCGAGAACTGGACATCAATCCGGTTCGGTTATTCACAAAAACGGAAAATTAACAAAAAACCAGGAGAAACCTTTAACTGCTGGTTTAACCGTGAAACCTGAAATCAGTTTGGTTTAACTGGTTTTGCAAATATTTGAAGAGGGGCTGAAACAGTGAATTTTTTTGCAGAAAATGCTACATTTTTCTTAGCTCTGAAACGGTAGGAGCACAGCCACAACTACGATTTAGGTAAGGAGAGAGAGAGAGAGAGAGAAAGAAAAGGATCAAATCATAATGCATGTTCTTCTATTTCTCAGGACATAATCCTCTATGGCTCCGCCACTCTTCAAAATGCAAAGAGAGAAATTGGATCTTTAAACTGAATTGTTTTTTTGAGAAGCAAATAAAATAAAACAATGGGAGTAGAGGACTTACTGACGTATTTTTTATGTTATTAATGTTGTATTCTTTTGAGAGGTAGATGAGTGGTGGATAATTAATGTTTAAGAGGGTAGGCAACAAAGGTGAGTGTTGGAAAGTAGGAAATCGTGAGTGACACAACTGCTGACTTTACTTTTTTTTTTTTCATATATATAATATAAATAATGCTACAGATACAAACTAATTTATAAAATTTTTTACAAACTGTTGATGTGATAAATGATTATTGGTAAATGAAAAAATGATACTAATAGTGGGCCTAGATGAAAACCAATAAAAGGTTGGCCACATCAGCATTTTGTAAAAATATTGCAAAATAGTTTGTGTCTGTAGTATTACTCATATAATATTATTACTTTTGAATTTATATTAGTGGTGAAGAGTGGAATATTAGGAAAATGCTAGGGCTATAATTTTTTTACACAACTTGTTTATGTAGTAAGTCGTAAATAGTAGAGTAAAAGTGGTGGGTCTATGACTCCATCACTCACAACTTGCCATATACACAAATTGTGGCAAAATTTGTGGTTCTAGCATTACTGGAATACTATTTTTTCAAAAGAAATATAAACTAATATTTACATTTTAAATTGTAACTTTATAAGTCACGAGTATTTAATTGTGTACCATTTATTTTACAGTATAAAAGTATCTATAAAAAAAAAATAATAATAAAAATAAAAATAAAAACTTATCAAATCATATCAAATTTTATTTGAGGGGAGTCCAATTAAATCTATAAATTTCAATTATATTGTAAAAGATCATAGAGGGATAATTGTTATAAAATAATTATCATTTTAGTAATTTTTTTTATACCTATTTAGTAAAAGGCATGAATAGTTGAAAACTCTTTTAAATATTTGATATATATATATATATATATATATATATTAAATATGACAAGTTATTAATATTATACATTTATTTCATTTTTAAATTTATTAATTAAATTATTTATAACGTCATCGATTGGTCCTTTAGTTCGATCCCGGTCAGACCAAATAACCGAGAACCACTCCTCTTTTCGGTTCTTTGAACGGTTCGGTTTTTAAAATCATGGTTACTGATAAGCAAAAAAATAATTTTAATAGCAGGTTCAAATTAAAATTTATAACAACTTACCATCTAGAATTTATTGAAAAAATACTGTGAACTTAGCATTTCTCATATTTTTGGCCTTAGTCCCTGAAACCTGAACCACAATTTAGCAATCCCCATTTGAAAATCTTTTGATGTCATGGCGCAAAGCTCAGTCATTATCTCACCACCCGTATCTGACTCACCGTGGAGTTCCTTATAAGCCCAATTTTAGACCCTACAATTCAAGGAAGTAGGCCCTTCTTGTAACCCAATTACTAGTGGAGTTCCTTGTAAGCTCATTTTCAGCCCAACAATGCAAGGAAGCAAGCCTTCACTGTATGCCCATTCTCAGCCCACACTGGATATTAAATGAAAAAGGCCTACTCTTTCTTCATAAACTGGGCTTCATGTGGGTTGGCTTGGTCCAATGTCTTGTGCAGATGATGACATGTGATTAAAAATTAACTTTTATGAGCATCCTATCGATTCTAATGCACAGGACTCATTGGACAAAAGCATCTCCCAAATAATCTCTTATTTTTATTTGGATAAATTGATTTAGCATATCAAATAAGAGAAATTTAGGTGTAAATGATGATTTAAAGGTGATGACATTCTTTATGATATTCGATATCTATGATTTGAACCTCACATTCTCCCTCTCCCATTATCTACTATAAATAAATAAATAAATAAAACTAAATCCCATACCTAACCTTGGGCATGTAATAATGCAATTTGTCATGGTAACCTGAAAATTTTCTGTGTCAAGCCTTAAGTGTTAACTGATGTTCAAATTCAAAATAGTAAGTGATTCTTGCATTTCTCATTTACTTCTTTCATGCCTTGTGCAAGTAGCAAATTGAAGACTTCACCAGTTTTACACAAGTTTAAGCAATTACACAATTTACTACATACCTAATTATTGGTAAGAAAAGGGCCTGGCCTTTTAAAGGTTCAACATTCAAAATTTGAAATGGAGCGGGGTTGATGGAAGGGACACAAGGTATACATGTATAAACTTTAAAAAAAGGAAATCAATCGCAACAATTCGAAACCAAAAAAGTAGTCTATGCAGTTGTAGTCTTTAATAACTGGGAACACAAACAGGAACAGCATGAAAAAAAAAAATTGAGTAACCTTTCCCTCTACGGTTTTTCAAATTAGCAGTCAACATCAAGAAAAACAAAAATTGCTAGCTGTTGGAGGGAGCCTTTCTTTACATTTTTCAGTTGGAACAACCAGCACTATAATCAAAGTGGAATTAGGGGAGGTTCGAAAATCATAAAGTCTTGCAAGGAAAGTCACAAAAGATAAAAGGGCCAAGCAGTGCATGTTAGACGAGATTATTATCATGAAATCCCAACTGCAACTCTTTCTCGCAAACGTGTCATATTTCCTCGCAATATTTTTTTTTTTTTTTTTTTGATAATGATTATGCTTTGTTCGTTCATTTTTTTAATGGGCTAAGATACTCTTCATTGGATAACACCGAATAAACCGTTCCTCGTTACTACTTATGGGCTATGGCCTGCATATATTGGTCATTGTACTACTTCTATATTTTTAGTTTGGGCAGGCGATGGAGATGACAAATAACTGCAGTTTAAGAGTCTGTATGGTAATATTGTTCTGGTAATGTTGTTTGTATTTTTTGAAAATACGTATAAGTAAAAATACGTGTAATGTTGTTTAAACACTGAAAATTGTTGTTTAAAATATACTACCAAACAGTCCTTAAGTATTTTGAAGAGCCTAACGTCTTTATAGTTCAACTTATTTGTATTTTTTTATATTTTCAACGAAAACTTTCACGTTTGAATTTTTCTTGAAAATTGAGATACGGGGCCATGGGCTGAACTAACAAATAGAGAGGGGAAAAAAAAAAAAAAAGGTTAAGAGCATCTCCAGCAAATTCTCCAAATTTTTATACTGTTTGGAGAATGAACAGTGACATTTAGTTATTACCTACTCACTTTTTCAAATATACTTTCCAACAGATTATCTATCACATTCTCTATCTCATTTAAATATTATTTCTTCATTCATTCTTTATTCTTTTTTTAACAACTACACATCTTTCAATATTTTTTTTATTCAATATCTGATTATTATAATAGAAAAAAAAACATTTGGAGAATGAATAGTAGCCCATCAGATTTGATGAGCTACTGTTCATGAGCAAAAAAAAAAATCCAAGTATAGAGAAGCTGTTGGATGCTAGTTTTATGGTCTCATTCTCTATTATAGGCAATATTTTGCCTTTAAATATACCATTGGAGATGCTCTAAGAGGAGTATGATTGGTAAAATCTATAATCTCCTTTGAGTTAATATAACATGAATTGTATAATATAAGAGCATGTTTAACATAGGAATACTGCGTAGACCCGGCTTGCGACTACAAATTGTACCTTAAAACCCTAAATGATGTCCCACAGAACACCATTGTGAAGGAATGAAAGTACACTGTCCTTGTTTCTAAGTGCACTTGGGTGTCCCTTTCCCAGTTTCCCTGTCTGATTAAGGAGGCTAATTTTAGTGTTAGCCCAGGGTCTACCTCTCAATTCACCAAAGTGGCCTGCAATTTTTTGAATTTACTTACTTTTGCCCTGAGCTGAAAGACAAAACACCCCTTTAGGTTGTCTTTAGTATTATCAAAATGTGGTTGCTCAGAGGCCAGAGCCAACCAAATCTAGCTTCTAGTAGCATCCCAAAAAAAAATAAAAAATCTAGCTTCTTTCCTTGCTTTGTCATCGGGGTTTCTTCTGTTTTTTCTTTTCTAATTTAGGTGCTAATAAGAATTAGCCTGAACAAATATACGAAGGGAAAGAAACAGTGTGTTGACTAGTGAAACAACATGCACATAATAAAGTCAATGTGTGTTTTGTGACAAAGATTTGCTTCCCATCAAAGAATCTTTCATTTATCTTCTTTTTCTTTTTCCTTTCAGCAAGTAAAGAGTAAAAATAACAAGAGGAGCTATATATTCTATACAGTCCACATTTCGATGCTTTGTTTTTACATTATATAAAGATGACTTACAAAATACATTATCGCAGACAAAGTGGAGCGGAAGCATAATAAAGGGTACTGAAAAGGCATAATAACCTAAGCACATAGTAATACAATGGTCATCAAGGGTTGTTTGGTAATGTACATTCTCTGGTTAAGGTTAATCCAGTCATTTTAACTCGTTTTAAAGAGCTTCTTTAAGAGGTTATGAACATCATGAAGATTAAAATTGGTAGAGACATCATTGACAGATCCGTCGCTTACACGATTCCCATGACCTTTCTTTATTATATTTTTCAAACGACCATAGAATAATTAATACACATATTATGATTTTAGATGCCTTGTTTAAGCAAACCAAAGCAAAACAATGCCTTGTCTAGACTCATTTCCTGTCTACTAGCACTCGTACTTAAAATCAGGGAAAATTTTGGTGCAGTTCATTATAGAGAGCTCAAAAATATAATACTAGGTTGAATGAAGAGGGCCTTCAAAATCATTCATGTCACTTTCAAATCATGTGCTTGAGCAAGCTTGAGTAATCATGACTAGCTTCACCACCCTTCACATGTAAGTCTACTACTACTACTGCCAAGTATAAAGCTCCTCCACAAGAAACATATCCATCAATCTCTTTCCATTTTGCCTATCAGTGTCAGACATGGTTGAGACCTTATGGATAGAGCTTTCAACCACCAACAAGAAAGAGGAGGAACCCAACAACAAAAACAACATCAGCAGCAACTCAAGCTTTGTCTGCCCTTGGTGAGGCTCAGAAGCTTCGATAACCACAAGCCGTTCTGCATTTTGGCGTATTGGGTATCGAAATCTCTTCGAAATTTCTATAGCAAAGTTACATTCTCAAAAGGGCTTTGCTTGAAAGGGCTCCAGTTTCAGTACAATGGCATGGTGGTGAACAACTCTGTTTTCTGTGATTCGACTGGTGTTCTTGAAGAAGAGAAGGCTGTAATGGACGTTTTAATTGAAAAGAAGGAAGGCATTGAAGATAAAAATGAACGGTGTAAGAAAAATGGGGTTGAGATTGAAACATTTGCGGATTTGATTGAAGAAGAGCGCCGTGAGAGCAGTTCAAGCTCTGATTTTATGACCTCTGAGACGACAGGGCTCGAGGAACAGAGTCACAGTAGCTCTGAGTCATCCTCACCACCTCCTTCATTGGGTTGGCCTGTTCAGAAAGCTGAGGTACCTGACTGCACCAGTACTAATGTTAATGCAGATGAAGAAAAACCCCGCTTGGATGAAAGGAATTTAGAGAAACAAGGTTCAGCAATATCAGGTTTTAACTCTCTCTCACAGTGAGACACATACAACCACACACACACACAAATGTTAAAATTCAAATTAATCTGATTTGGGTTTTTGGCATGATAGAGATTGAGCTGATGAAGGAAAGGTTTTCAAAATTGCTGCTTGGAGAAGATATGTCTGGTTGTGGAAATGGGGTTTGCACAGCATTGGCTATTTCAAATGCTATTACTAATCTTTGTGGTATGTCATCATTCTGAATGTTTTCTAGTTCTTACTACATTGATTGGTTTGCAATGCAATTTTATGAGATGTTGGTTATGTTTTAAATATAACTACTACATTGAATCTCCTTCTGATGGTTATTGCTCATTCTCGACTCAATTTTGCAATTTGTAGCCACTCTATTTGGGCAACTTTGGAGGTTGGAACCTCTATCTCCAGAAAAGAAAGCAATGTGGCGAAGGGAGATGGATTGGCTTCTTTGTGTTAGTGATTACATTGTCGAATTGATACCTAATTGGCAGACATTTCCAGATGGAAGCAAACTTGAGGTACAATCGAATTCCATTATGAAGTTAAAAGCTGTATAATCTTTTTTCTGATCTGCCATCATGCTGTCAAGGCAGAATCATTTCTAAGTACAAATGCGCATTTGCAAATTGGCTACTGCTTTATGGGCAAGTCTGAATGTCCTGCAGAAATTAACTTTGCCCCCATCAGTTTTTTGTGAACTTTTATTATAATTGTACAAATTTTGAATCATTAACCACTATTTATGGCAGCCAACATCTCAAACTATCGGTAAAATTTTCAGATTGAGGTATTTCAAGTATTCAAGTAAACTTTTGTCTTAGTCACTTCATTATCTTCCCTTTTTTGGCTGCATTGCAAATAGTGGATTTGTTGTTTCGAATGCTATATTAATCACAATGGTTTATTGCTTATCTTAGGGACGTTTAAAAGAAGTTTATTACTTTTTATAACCATATCAATCTTGATTGGTACATAGGTAGTGCAGACCAAGGCATAAGTGTTTTGACTTGTTTTCACTGTTTTGGGCTCATTGTAATTCAGGTCATGGCTTGCAGACCCCGCTCAGATCTTTATGTTAATCTACCCGCCCTACGTAAACTGGATAACATGCTTCTTGTAAGAGTCTCTAGGACTTTTCAGTTTTCACTTTAAAAAACATCAGTTTCAATAGGACATTCCTAATTTAACTCCTTTTTGCAGGAAATATTAGATAGTTTTGTCAATACAGAGTTCTGGTATGTTGACCAGGGGATTTTGGCCCCTGACGGTGATGGATCATCCTCTTTCCGAAGAGCACTTCAGCGCCAAGAGGAGAAATGGTGGTTGCCTGTGCCCCGAGTTCCCCCTGGTGGCCTCCATGAAAATTCAAGAAAGCAATTGCAACACAAACGCGATTGCACAAACCAGATATTAAAAGCTGCCATGGCAATCAACAGTATAACTATAGCAGATATGGAAGTCCCTGAATCATACTTGGAAGCTCTCCCAAAGGTATAAAATGTTCACATATTTCTTTTGTCACAATACTAAAAGAAACATGGTTGTTGAATTGTCTTTAACTTGGTTTCAGAATGGAAGAGCCAGCTTGGGAGATATTATATATCGATATATTTCATCAGATCAGTTTTCTCCTGAATGTCTACTAGATTGCCTTGATTTATCAACTGAACATCAAGCTATTGAGATTGCCAACCGAGTGGAGGCCTCAATCTTTGTATTTCGCAAAAGAGCCAACTCAAAACCTGCCAATAATACAACCCGATCCAATTCAAAGTCATCATGGGAAATGGTTAAGGACTTGATGGTTGATGCAGAAAAAAGGGAATTGCTTGCAGAGAGAGCAGAAAGCCTACTGCTTTGCTTGAAGCAGAGATTCCCTGGTCTACCACAGACAGCCTTAGATATGAGCAAAATTCAATACAACAAGGTTCACATATTTCTTAGAAAAATTGATATTTATGAAGGACTTTTAATTTTAATTTGACACTCAATTGAAAAAATTTATTCTGTTATCTAGGATGTTGGGAAATCAATTCTGGAGAGCTACTCAAGAGTATTGGAGAGCCTGGCCTTTAATATTGTAGCACGGATTGATGATCTGCTATATGTGGATGACTTGACCAAGCATTCAGATCAATTCTCATCACTCTCTAAAGTTGGTGTGATTGCTCACAAGAGTGTTCCAATATCATTTTCAGTGCCCATCTCAAGCACTCCATATAAATCAGCTTTCGCCACGCCAAGCTTTTCACCATCACAGCTAGTTAGCCCAGCAAAGGGTGAAAGATCGCCATTCATAACTAGCAGCAAGATTCCACACCGCGGGCTAGGCGTGAAAAAGGTTCTGACAGATTATCTTAGTATTGATACAAAAGACTATGAGAATGCTATTGAGAAGTCAGATACAATATCAGACACAATAAGAGAAGTGTCAGCATCTCATACTGGAATAGAGTCTGCTGGCTGTATGAGAGACCTAGTAAACCCACCAGCAAAGGACTCAATTTTGGAAAAATGACACTTGAGTTTGGGCCTTTAGAAACCAATCTTGAATGCTTGTAAACCAGCTCTTTTATGTTTTTTTTTCCGTAGACAAGAAGGTATATACGATATTGGGAATGTTTGTTATGTTTAGTGCTTGTAGTAACAAGATGTGTAATAGTGACAAGTTAAATGCTTCATGTTCTCATAGGCATTTATTATTCTAAAGTTGAATTTTTTTTTTTCCCGACTGACCCAACTCAAACTGTGAAAGTAAACAGAAAGAAATAACTGAACTATATGATCCTTTGGGTGAAATAGATGAATTTTCACTCGTATATCACGCACTCAAATCGACAAATTCTTTGTGACACACTGACACTTCGTGCTATAGATTTCTACAAAATGTAAATTGTCTTCGTAGCCTGACATGTTAGCACAGTAAGGAGGTGGTTTTTCTCAAGGACTGAAGCTCCTCTGCCTAAAACTAAAAAACATGGAATGAGGATTTTGTAGTTCACATATCGTTTCTACAAAATGTAACTTGTCTTCGTAGCCTGACATGTTAGCACAGTAAGGAGGTGGTTTTTCTCAAGGCCTGAAGCTCCTCTGCCTAAAACAAAAAAACATTTAAATGAGGATTTTGTAGTTCACATTGACTTTTTGATATCCATACGAACAAAACAAGTTTGGTTTTTCAGACTCAAAGAAATCCTACCATATTCACAGGAAGCCACACGAAAGTCAGAAGTCCTCTGCGTAAATAAAAAATAGATGGGGGCATTCCGAGAATTGAACTCGGGACCTCTCGCACCCTAAGCGAGAATCATACCACTAGACCAAATGCCCGCATTTGACAACCGGATAAATAACTATATTATTAACACATAACATTTATGACTGACTGTCATAATCTTTACTCTTTACATAGATCCACAAACATCAGATTTCTACCACCTCTTTTTTATCCTTTTTTTTTTTTTTTTTACTAAGGAGTAATGCTAAAACCGCAACTTACTTACATGACAAGAGTGGTGGAGTAAAAGTAGTACCCATGGATACCTAGACCTTACCCAAACCCAATTTTAATTTTTGAGTCTTTAAAAATAAAATAAAAAATTGGACAAAAAGTTATAATTGAATAAATTTGAAACTTAGAAAACTTAATTAAACAAAGGTAAAGATAGAGGATTGAAACGAATTTCCGTCAAACTTAAACAGTGCAATTTTCATTTTTACCTAAATTTTAAACCATGAAACAATGAAATCTAATTAATCAAATGCAATATTGAGACTTCATTGAATATTAAATTACCCAATTTTAAATTAACACTAAAAAAATTCACATCAATTGTATGTAAATTATACAGTAATATATATAAAATAATAATAAATTTTCTTAGAGTCAAAAAATAAAATAAAATTATTTACTTTAAATATGACTTATGACAATAAATTCAAGATAAGAATGAGAGAGAGAGAGAGAGAGATGCAATATATTTTTCCTCCTCTTTAAGTATAATATTGTGAGATGCAATATGTTTTTCCTCCTTTTTAAGTATAATTTTGTGCCATGAGACCAAAATTGAGATGCAATATGTGTTTCTTCCTTTTTTAAGTATAACATTGTATCATAAGACCAAAATTTATGGGGTTTTCTTCATTGGGACCTTAAACAATTGCCTCAACAGCCTATAGTGGAGCAGGCCCTAATTTTTTTCATAATTCCTCTTTTTGTGTGCTTTGAGTGGTAGAGTCCATATAATTTACCTCAAAGTATCAAACTAAAAGTTTAAAACGTATTTAAATTTTTGGGAAAATTACAAAATTCTCGTTCAGTTTATTAAAACTTACACATTACTACATTAGTCATTGTAATTTCAAAATACATTAGTTTTTTTCCAAAAAGAGATATGATTCTTTAAACTTTAGTCCTTCCAATAACCATCCGTTTAGAAACTGTTAGTTTACACCATTACCTAACTAATAATTTAATTGTTTCTAAGAAAAACTAATAATTTAATTTTTATTACAAAATACTAATATCTTATTTTATTTTTTGAATTAATAATTTAATTAAAAATCCCAAATTACCTTCAATAGTATAAATGTAAGTTTCATTAGATAGTAATATTGCTTGTAATATTCTTTATATTCACTTGACAATTATTAGTATTTTGTCTAATTTACCTATTCCTGAATAATAAGCAACAAGTTTTTTCTTCTAAAAAAAAATGGAATTATTAGTAATAACATAGCCAACTCATATTTTTGGCAATTAAAAATAAATTGGATGATAATAATAATAATCTAACATTAAACATATGCATTGAAATTAAATTTCCTACTTTTTTTTTTTTTGGAGGAAGTAAATTTCCTACTTAATATAAAGGAAATACAAGACATTTCCATGTGGTAGAACCAAGATATGGACCTAATCAATTCTGGAGCAAATGATAATTGCCTAAAATAACCCAATGACAACTTTTTTATTTCTTTGCAAATAATTACTGGCCAAGTGAGGTCTAGTTTTCCGTAAATTTGTATTTAACTGACACCAAACATCTATCTAAAAAATTACACTTTTCCACCCTAAACCATACACATTTTACAATTTACCTCTTTCTCCAAAACAAAATTAGAGGGTAAATTTGTTTTTTAATACTAAATTTTGTTAAACTTAACAGCAAAACTAACAAAAGGAATAAACCAATTTTTCTTTCTTTATTTATTTAGAGAATCAAAAGAAGAGTAAACCTGAAGTTAAAAGACTTAAACTTTACTCTCCCCGTCCTCCCCCCTTTCCAAAAAAAATGCATGGATTAATTTTTTTTATTTTTTATATGACAATATTTGGGGTGGGGAAATTTGAATCTTAGATATCTTCATTGGAAACACCAGGAGATGTCATTGAGTTAAGGCTCTTGGAAAATGCATGGGTTACTTGTGTCTTTCTATTTTGTAGTTGCAATTTTTGTTGACATCTCAATTTGATAGAAATTAAATTGTAGGTGTTCATAATAGAAAGGTCAAAGTGTAGGTTTCAATAAACCTTAAGTAGTTTTTGTTATAAATTGAAAGGAATACTAAGAAGATAAAGAAATGTATAGAGAAGATAGTATATGAACTTCATTCATTAAGTGGTCATCCACATAAATTATTATCAATCTTGAATATAAGTGTGTCTTCCTTTATAATTAGCTTTTATATATATATATATATATATATATATATATATATATATATATGTATGTATGTATGTATGTATGTATGTATGCTAAGAATCAGATGGAGAGAACTCTTAAGAGTATAACTCCATCCCATTAAAGAATTATATGGAATGCCATGCATTAAAGAATCAGATGGAATGCCATGCATTAAAGAATATAACTCCATCCCTTTATGAAAGTAACATCACACACTCTTGTAACTTCATACATTTACAACACTCCCCCTTCGATGACCACTCACTAAGAATGTGCCTCATTAAAACCTTACCAAAGAAAAACCCCATGGGAAAAAAACCAAAAGCGAAAGAAAAAGAGTACAGTATTCTTGTGCCACTTTGAGTGTCTTAGGATTGCCTCATTAAAACCTTGCAAATAAAAATCCAGTGAGAAAAAACCTTAGCGAAGGAAGAAGAGTACAATTAGCACACATCCTTTAAAAAATTTACTCTCCCTCATGAGTACATAGAACTTTCATTGTTCATGGTAAAAATATCCTTAAGTCAACGCATGCCAATATTGTGCACCATCTTCTTAAAAATCACAGTTGGTAATGGCTTAGTGAACATATCGGTCAAATTATCACATGATTGTATCTGCAAAACATCAATATCGCCACTCTTTTGGAGCTCATGTGTATAAAAGAATTTTGGTGCAATATGCTTGGTTCTATCACCCTTGATATAGCCTCCTCTATTTTTTAGTGATACAAGTGGTATTATTTTCGTATAATATCATTAGACTATTTTTTATTGGTGATAATCCACAATTCTCACGAATATGTTGAATTACCGATCTCAACCAAACACATTCACAAATCGCTTCATGAATTGCAATAATCTCTGCATGATTTAAGGAAGTAGTAAAAATTGTTTGCTTAACAGATTTCCATGAAATAGCAATATTTCCATAAGTAAATATATATCATGTTTGTGATTGGCCTTTGTGTGGATTAAAAAGATAACCTGTATCAGCATATCAAACTAACTGTGGATTTGATCTATTTGGATAAAATAATCTCAAATTAGTCGTCCCACGAAGATAACATAATATATGCTTAATTCCATTCCAATGTCTTTGAGTTTGTGCAGAACCAACCTTGCTAGTAAGTAAACTGCAAATGCTATATCAGGTCGTGTGTAATTTGCAAGATATATCAAAATACCAATTGCACTAAAATATGGTAATTTAGGACTAAAAGTTTCTTCATCATCTTCTTGTGATCTAAATCGGTCTTTCTTAACATTAAGTGACCAACTTACCATTGGAGTGTTCTCATTGTAGTATAATATAACCCAATAGAGAAAATATGCAGTTTTCCCAATATGAGTTTCTATCTAGATACTATTATTGTAATATATAAAAATTATTCATTGCCTTCATTATTGGTTCTAATATTATAACCATTATAACATATATCCTTAAAGCTAAGTAATTTTCTTCTAGATTTAGAAGAATACAAAGTATCGTTAATACAAAGTTTTGTACCATTTGGCAACATAATAATCGCTCTACCAAAGCCTTCAATTAAGTTCGATGAACCTGATATGGTATTGACATTGGCTTTGCATAATATTAAATTTTGAAAATATTTCTTATCTTTAAGAATCGTACGAGTTGTTGCTGTCTGCTAGACAAAAATCTTCACTAGTCATAGTTAATTGAGACTTGAGAGAACTACACAAATAACCTTTGTTGTTTAAAGAAAATTAGAAATATAACTTCCTTTTTGAAATTGGGTAAAGAGTCGTACTGATAACGTGTTATAAATTAAAAGGAATACTAAGAAGATAAAGAAATGTATAGAGAAGATAGTATATGAACTTTATGCTTTAAGTGGTCATCCACATAAATTGTTGTCAATCTTAAATACAAGTGTCTTCCTTTGTAATTAGCTCACATATATATACATGTTAAGAATCAAATGGAGAGAACTCTTAAGAATGCAACGCCATGCATTAAAGAATATAACTCCATCTCTTTATAAAATTAACATCATACACTCTTATAACTTCATACATTTACAACAGTTTTTATAATTTTTCCTATTTTGTTTAAATATATGATTGCAAATTATGTTTCTACTACACACAAAATATTATAAACGCAATGTAATACACAAATAAATTATTTTGTAATCCATTAAAAAATGTTTATTAAACTTGACAAAGGCCCCCCAAGATTAAATAAGAAAGGTTTTTTTAACATTTTTATAATTAATGATCATATAGAGTATCAATATGTAAATAAAAAAAAATGAAAAAATTATCCAATTAAAATATTAGTCTACATTTCTTGTAGGGAATTCAAACAATCAAATATCAAAATTTAACTAGTTTTTAGTAGTCTTCCTTTTCCATATAACCAACCAAACTATTTGATGAAATTCATATTCTATTTGCAAAATCATTTATAAACAGATTTCATAATTATGAGTCCATAACTGTCATTTTAACAATTTTCATAACTCGAGTCTTCCAACACTTGAACAACACAAGTATAAGGGTGCAAACCACCAAAAGCTTGGGCAGAGGTTTGGGTAGTAATAGTTGCATTTCTTAGAGCATTAGCATTGATGGTGCCAAAAATTTATCAATTTAGCACCATAAAAAGCTGTCTTATCTATTTTACCACTTCACTTTACAAAATACCCAATATTAGTGATTTTATTTTAACATTCAACACAATAAAATAATATGTACAACACAGTATTGTTTTAATAAAATAATATAACTTTTAAAAAAATATTGTTTTTTTTTTTACCATCTTAGCTATAGTGCACAACCATCTTTGGTGCCAAATTTTCTGACTTTCCCTCTACCATTGCAGCATGCTTTTTAATATGGGCGATGCTAAAAATAACTTGATTTTTTTAGCACCACCAATACTAATACTCTCACAAAGTGGAGCGAGTCTCAACATCATTTTCAAACAAATAAGGCCACCCCTTGAAAAAAAAAAAAAAAAAACTCCTTTTTTTTATTTATTAGAGTGTAATCAAGAATCAGTTGGGCTTTTGTTCCTAATTCTAAATTGGGGGTATTCCCTTTTCTTGGGCCAATTGTTGACCCATCTCCCAAGGGCCAAGCCCCAAAATGCAATTTAAACCAACTAAACCGCCACCCATTACACACTATATGAATGAGTCCATTAGCCACGTCTCAATTCAGGTAACCCAAAGAGGAAGATTGTTTATCAAGTTCGATCGACCTCAGTCAGGTGGAATTTTAAAAAAAAATTTATTCTAGTAAAGTAGAAATGTGCCTTGCAATGAGTGTGACAAAGTTTCTTTTACCCACAACTAGATGATTTTTTCCCACCAATGGATTTGGTTTGGTTAGGTTAGTTTTGATAGGAATAAATCCCAAAGTCAACGAAGCCAAACAAAGGTAACAGACTAGTTGATATACTAACCACGAAGTAAATAAACAGGCTACTACTTAGACAGGCTTACCTCTCGGACGGACTTACCACACAGACGGACTCATTACTCGGACGAGTTTCTTACTCTAAGGAAGATGGACCCAGGGTAGACGAATGGGCCTAGCTAGAACCACGTGGCGCCTACGTAACATGCTTAGCTTCCAAGAACCCCAATATGGAGAGACCTTGCGCCATACGTATAGCCATAAATCTGGAATTCCCTATAAGGAAAGGATCCCATAAAATATGGGCATTAATGAAAATCTTCTCTATAAGGAAAGACATTCCTTACCAAGGAATAAATGTCTGCTCTACACAACTATAAAAACCCTAAAGTCTCTCGCAAAAGGAGGTATGCATAATTCCTCAACTCTGGCACTCTAGAGTTGTAAAGATTCTCTTCTTAACTTAACCTTCGGAGGGTCTTTGACCGGTACAACACCGGTACTCTCTGTAAGGTCTTCTCTGTGTATGTGTTTTGCAAGTTCCGTCAAGAGCACGTGAGGACCGTTCGGCTCACTGACAATTTTTTGCATCATCATATTTAGTCCCTTTTTTTAAAGCTTATTCAATTTATTTATTTATATATAACTTTTGAAATTCATTTTTTTGGGTTGTATATAGTGTTTTGGAGTAGATACGAAACAAACATGACACAAGGTATAAAAAGGTCCAGATTTTAGTGGCATGTTTTGTCCTATCCATTGACCGTTACTTCAACACACTAGATAAAAGCTCACCCTTTTGGTAGTAAGTACTTCTTTTTGTTTTTTGTTTCCATTTACTTGAGTTGCACCCGAATCAAATATTTGTCAAATATTCAGCAGAAATATAATCATGATTTTCATAATAAAAATAATAATAATAAAGTCCAGCGTAGTTTAAAGAGGTAACAAGGATGTAAAGCCTAGATTGAACATCCAAGTCGTTGTAGTATAGTGGTGAGTATTCCCGCCTGTCACGCGGGTGACCCGGGTTCGATCCCCGGCAACGGCGTTTTTTTTTTTTTTGATTAAATTCGGCTGAGACTTCCGTAATTTCAATACCTCATGCTCGCTCATAGTTATAGGCCGTCTTTAGTTGGCATCAGATGGTTGAAAACGATGCCTACAACTACAAGACAACTTAACCTTTAATTATCTCTTTATTTAATTAGTTTTGTTGAGATGCACAATCTGCTACATGGCTTTTCTGGGACATGAGTTGCAAGATTAGGCTCTCAAGAACTTGTATGGTATCTTGCAGCATTTTGCAATGGTGGCTAGGTTTATTTGTAGTAAAAATTCACTGCAGCTAATTATGGTTTGTTTGGATGTGTTATGTACTTATGTAAGTTATGTTTGAAGATGTCTCTTCTCTTCTAGAGTTTAAGTTAGTCAATTTATCAGGAGGTAGGGTATGTTAGTGTTCTAGTGTATGAGCCTCTAGGAGGTCTACAATAGTTGGCCCAAAGTTTATTTTTAGAAGGCCCAAAGTTTGTTATTTCTCATTTGGTGTTGCTGTAGTAAGTAGAACAATACCAGATTAGTTTTTGCAATTTAAATTTTGTCTCTGAATGTTTAGCAAATTACAATGAATAATGATTTAAATTTTTGGACTAATAAATTATGATAATGAATTATAACATTTTTCCCTATACGGTCAAAATTTCACTTTTAACCTCAAAATTGTTTTTAGCTTTAAGGGCTCTTTTAAAACTCTTTAATGAACTTACCAAACGTTTAACAATTTTCTTTAAAACAGTTTTAAGCCTCAGCTTAGCGGCTTCTTTTTTCCTTCTTTATTATTAATATTATTCTTGTTTTATGTGAAAGAAAGTGTAGAAGGGGAAGGGTGGCAACTTCTACACATCCAGTGCAACAATAAAAAAAGATATATACTAACGCGCTCACTAGTGAAAATCAAGAAGAGAACTCACATCCAAAACCAAAGTTTTATTGGCCCAAGGCCTGGCCTTTAGACTACCTGTCCTGTTGGTTCTTAAAGCATTTTTTAGCAGTGCTAGACACATCCAAAAGATGTTTCCATTAAAGGATAGTTTTATTGTAAAAAGTCTATAAACCTAAATAAAGTGAAATGAAGATATTATTATGACATTTTATGATTTATTAGTTAATGGTAATTCTCTAAGTTTTTCACATTTAGATTGATATTTATTTCTTTCTCATAAAAAAAGATTATTATTTACTTATAGATATGTATAATTAAAAATATTTACAAATAAAAGAAACACTATCTACAATATATTTAAAATATGAAAAGAATAAAAAAAAAATTTTAAGCATACAAAGTAGAATTTAAGTTAGCAAAAGACACTATTGCAACTTCATTTTAGCAATGGTATCACTCATTAACTTTAAACATGCATAGGTAAATACAAATTCAATAGTAACCAAACCAAAATTAATTTTATATGATTTAGGTGTAAAATTTAATAAAAAGAGATGAAAACTTTTTTTTAAATTACTTTACCTTGGATAAGGCAATGCATTGAAAACTAAAATCTAATTTCTAATATTGAATTTTAGAGAGAGAGAGAGAGAGAGTTTAATTGAATATCAAATAAGATCTCTTCATAAATTCGGTACTAAAAAAACTACAAAATATAGATGGAAATCTTACGCATGAACAAAAAATCCAAAAAATTAAAGAGTTAAAAAAATTTAATGAAGAATGAAATAATACAATGGAAATCTAACAAATAAATATAAGCATATTAATATTAAAAAATGTTAAATAAAATTTCTTATAATATAAAAAGATTAAATTTAGTTTCAAATTCATGTATTCATTTATAAGATTTTACTAACAATACACGTTATAATGTTTTTATAAATAATGAATTTTTTTCAAAATTTAAAAATCCTACTTAAGATTGATTATGTTACAAAAAGACTAAGTGTATTAGTTATATTATCGATTAAAAATAATGTTAGCAAAAACTTGAATACAAAGCTTAATCAACAATTTTGCATCTAAAAAAATAAGATTAATGTATTTTAAAATAAAAATAATAATATATGGAGTTAAATAAATATTCTTTAATTTATATTTAAATTTTTTTTATAAAAAAACTCACACTTAGGGCACATTTTTGTATGCTGAACAGAGATTACAATAGAAATAGTAATCTTAAACACTGGGAACAGAAAATATTGTATTGAATAACTATTATTATTCATTTGATTAGTTGTAAATTAGTTGTTACACTTGAAAATTTTGTAAATGATGTATATAGAAAATTTTTATTTTTTGAAAATATATTAATTACAAAAGTTTTTTTTTTTTTTATACCTACGAAGGAAATGTTATTAGAGCACTTTTAGTGAGGAATAACCATCCCTCAAATTGAGGAATAACCATTCCTCAAATTAAGGAATAGCTATTCCTAATGAATAATTATTCCTTATAATGAAGATACAACCAAATAACCAAATAATTATTAAACGTGAATAATCTTTCCACATGCCAAATGTTTATCTTAATATCCTAATAATTATAGTTTCATCCCTTCAATTAGTAGTTAGTTAGTTACACATGTTGAGATAGGATGAATTAGAGCATTCACAGCAGTGGAGCTAAATAGCTATATTGCTATTTTAGCTTCACTCAAACCACAAAATCCCATACACAGCAGTGGAGGCAAAGCTAAATTTTTTTAGCTTTGCGCTACAGTGCTCATGTATCAATACATGAGCACTGTAGCTGAAAGTTATAAAAAAAAAAAACTATTTTATTCGGGTTTGATTAAAAAACACATATCACAGACTCCCTCTTTCATTTCACGCTCTCTCTCCTCGCTTCAGTCACTCCGGAAAGCTCATCCATTTCAGTCTCTCCTTCTCTGAAGCTCACCGCCCTCTCTGAAGCTCACCGCCGACGCCGTCTTTCTCTTCACAGCCCTCTCTGAAGCTCACCGCCACCGCCGCCGACGCCGTCTTCTCTCTTCAGTCACTCTGGAAGTCTCTCCATTTCACTCTCTCCTTCACTTTCTCTTCACAGTCGCTCTCTGAAGCTCACCGCTGACCCACGCCGACGCCGTCTCAACTCTCTCAAGCTCACCGCCGATCAACCTCAGCCCACGCTGTCGAAGCTCTCAACTCTCTCAAGCTCGCCGCCGCCGGCCCTTACCGTCTTCAACGTCACCGTTCCACCGCCGATCAACTGAGACCCACGCCGATCAACCCTCTCGGCCTCAGACCCACGCCGATCAGCCCTCTCAGCTCACCGCCGATCAGCCCTCTCAGCTCACCGCCGATCAGCCATCTGTTTCACTTCAGGTCAGTTGAACATTTGTGAATTGGCAAAACGAATTTGTATGGGACAGAATGTATTTGGGAATTTTCTGTGTGCAGGGTAATTTTCTGTGTGTACATATTCAAGTCAGTTGAACATTTGTGAATTGGCAGAACGTATTTGTATTGGACAGACTGTATTGGGAATTTTCTGTGTGCAGGGTAATTTTATGTGTGTATGGAATTTTCTGTGTGTACAGAATGTATTGGACTGAATTTTCTGTGTGTACTGAATGGATTGGAATTTTTCTGTTTGCAGGAATTTATGGATTTCATATGGATTTCATAACCATGATATTACTAAAAAAAGAACCAAAATGAAGTTTGTAAAAAGAACCACATGGAATTTTGTGTGTATGGAATTTTCTGTGTGTACAATGTTGGTTGACTGATTTCATCTCTGTCCATCAACTAGTACTAAAAAAGAATTTAAGTTTTGATATAAAGTTTAGATTGGGAATTGTCTGTGTGCAGGGAACTTTAGCCAATTTTTTTTTCAAATAAAGAATTTAAGTTTAGATTGGGAATTGTCTGTGTACAGGGAATTTTAGCCAAATTTTTTTTTTTGGGCTTTTGATTCAGAGCATCTATGAATAGACAAAATATATTTGTATTGGAATGTTGTGGGATTTTTCTATTTGCAGGAATTTGTGGTGTGGTTTTCTTTATTAGTGGGATTAAGCTACTGTCAAATTAAGTATTTATGCATAATCATATTCTATTGTTATGATTCTAAGTATTTTAAGTTTTGATATAATTATTCGATTGGAAAATTTTTGTGTGAAAGGAACTTTACATTTTTTTTTTTGGTCTAATTTTATGTAGTCACGTAGAGACATGGAGTCATGTAGGGACCTACTATATTACACGGGTATCATGAATGGGGATATAGAAATTGACTCACAAATTTTAGGAACATCTCAAAATACTCCTGTGTCAGTTTCTGATTCTCCACCTGAAATTGAGAATGCCTCTTCTACAAAAGGAAAACGGGGCGCTAACTTTAGTGTAGAGGAAGATCAACTCTTAGTGTCAGCATGGCTTAATACTAGTGTTGATCCCGTAAGCAGTAATGAACAAACACAAGCTACATTTCGTCAAAAAGTTTGGGAATACTTCATGCAGTACAATAAATCCGATAACACACGTACTATTACCTCCTTGTTAAGTCGTTGGGGATTGATCAGTGAAAGGACAAATAAGTTTGCAGGGTGCATGGCTAAAGTTAACGCACTTCATAAACGTGGTATAACCGAACAAGATCAGGTATAAATTATATTGCATTAGTGTTAATATACACATTTATCAATAGTTTGAAGATTCTAATCATGTTATATATATATATTTTTTTAGATTATCAATGCGAAGGCTTTGTTTTTGGAGATACACCAAAAACCCTTTCTTCTTGAGCATTGTTGGCTCATGTTAAAGGACCAACCAAAGTTTGCCAATCTTAATGGAAGATCAAGAGCATCCGTGCCTCCAACTCCAGAGTCAACATCTATTGGCGAAGGGGGCGAAGGGGATTGTGGGTCCGGACTTGGTGATGGTTACAATCTTGAGAGGCCAATTGGTAAGAAGGCCGAAAAAGCCAACCGAAGGAACAAAGCCACCGGAAAAGATGTAGGGGAATATTTGATTAAGAAAATGAAATTTATTGAGGATGCAACTCGATTGGAAGAGGAAAAAATGGTTATTGAGAGGGAAAAACTTACAATTGAGAAGGAAAGAAGTGAAGAAAAACTTAAGATTGAGAAGGAAAAAGTCATGATTGAGAAGAAAAAATTTGAGATGCAATATATGTTAGAGGAGGAGAGAATCATGATGAAAGATACAAGTGGCTTGACCGGAGCACAAAAAGCTTTTTATGAACAACTCCAAGAGGAAATCATGGCAAAACGAAGTTCACGTAATTAATGGGTTTGATTGTATTTTGGATGTAGCTTAGGCCTTTATGTATTTTGTAGTGGCTTATGTAAGCCTTTAAGTATTTTGGTTGTAGGCCTTTAAGTATTTTGGTAGTAAACTTTTAAATTTATGGTATTTTGGTAGTATTTTGTAGTGCCTTAAAATTTATAGTATTTTGGTAGTAAACTTTTAAATTTATTGTTTATCTTGTTTTGCTTTGATAGAAATGAGAGCAAGTTGTTGTTGTTTTGCTGAATTGTTGTTGTTGCTGCTGATGCTTTGATAGAAATTAGAGCAAGTAAAATTTAAAGTATTTTATAGTATTTTGGTTATATTCAATTTGTTGTGGCTTATGCGTAAATTTGTTATATTCAATATGTCACTTGACTTTTTAATCTTGGATCTATAGTAATAATTGTTTTTCAATTGTCTTGAAGGTTGCATCCATGAATCGCTCTTTGTTGTACAAGTTGCTTCTTGATGACTCAGATGAGGATGAGGTAATTGAAGAACATGTTATGGAAACATCACAACCTAAACGTCGTTGCTCTATTCGACGTAATCATTTGGCAGGCCATGAGAGGCTTTTTCTTGATTACTTTGCTCCCACGCCAGTATATCCACCCGCTTTATTTCGTAGGAGATTTCGGATGAAGCGTTATCTTTTTCTCCGTATTCAATCTAAGGTAGAAGCTCATGACTCTTACTTTGTCCAAAAAAGAAATAGTGCCAACAAACTTGGTTTATCTTCATTACAAAAGATAACTGCTGCACTTAGAATGCTTGCGTATGGAGTATCGGGGGATTTGCTAGATGAATATGTGCGGATTGGAGAAACTACTGCATTAGAAAGTTTGAAAAAATTTGTTACTGCGGTAATTGATGTTTTCTCTGAGGAATACTTAAGAAAGCCAAACAATGAAGACATTGCTAGACTGTTAGCTCATGGCGAACGCCGAGGTTTTCCAGGTATGTTAGGTTCAATTGATTGCATGCATTGGAAGTGGAAAAATTGTCCATCTGCATGGAAAGGTCAATATTGTGGTCATATTCGTGAGCCTACTATTGTTTTGGAGGCAGTAGCATCATATGATCTTTGGATATGGCATGCATTTTTTGGGTTACCTGGGTCAAATAATGATATTAATGTGTTAGAGCGGTCTCATGTATTTAATGAACTTGCTGAAGGACGTGGTCCTGCAGTACATTACTCAATCAATGGTCATGACTACACAATGGGATATTACCTTGCTGATGGCATATATCCAAAGTGGGCAACATTTGTGAAAACAATCCCATCTACACAAGGACCTAAGCGAAAATTATTTGCAGCAACCCAAGAGGCGCATAGGAAGGATGTTGAGCGTGCATTTGGAGTGCTTCAAGCACGTTTCGCAATTGTCCGTGGACCTGCACGCTTTTTCCATCTTGAAACACTCCAAAAGATCATGAAAGCGTGTATAATTCTCCATAACATGATTGTTGAAGATGAACGGGATGATAATGAAGTGGTAAATTTGGATTATGAACAAATTGATGGAGTGGATAATCCTCCTATGCAAGTGTTACATGAACAAAATGATGAATTTTTGTCATGCATTGAGAGGTATGGACGCATTAGAGACCGAGACATTCATTTTCAACTCCAGAAGGACCTTGTTGAACATTTATGGCAATTGCATGGCGAGTCATAGGAACTTGTGCGAGTGTGTGAGTTTTATTGTAATTTAGTTTGATTTATGTATGTGAGTAATCTATGGACTACATTGTTCCAGCTATAATATGTGTTTTATTTTATATGTTTTATTATAAAGTTCCTCTATTTCATAATTTAGTTTGAGTTTTGTATATATATAATTTGGAGTTAAAATAAAATATTATTGTTACGTTATCATGATGATTGAGAAATTGTTTTAGTAAAAAAAAAAAAATGTATAAGTATAATTTGGGCGGTGGTGGAAGGGTCGGTGGCGGCGGCAGCCGCGGTGGTGGAAGAATCGGTGTTGGTGGTAGTGGTGGCGGTGGTTGTGGCGGTAGCGACTGCGGTGGCGGTGGCAGCCGCGGTGGTGGAAGAATCGGTGTTGGTGGTAGTGGTGGTGGTGGCTGCGGCGGTAGCGACTGCGGTGGCGGTGGCAGTTGCGGTGGTGGAAGAATCGGCGGCGGTGGTGGCAGCAGCGGCGGAGGTGGCAGCGGTAGCGGTGGCGGTAGCGATTGCGGTGGCGGTGGAAGAGTCGATGGTAGTGGTTGCGGGTAGTTGTGATGGTTGTTTATTGTAATGAATATATTATTTTATTGTAGTGGATATATTATTTTATTGTGATGTTTATATTATTTTATTGTGTTAAAAGCTAAAATAGATCCACTGCTGCAGCATGTTTTGTAAAGTGAATAGGTAAAATAGATAAAGTAACTTTTGGTGGAGCTAAAAAACTAAATTTTTAGCTTCACTGCTGTGGATGCTCTTAGTTAATTAGTTACAATAGGATAAGGCCATGTGAACAATAGAATAGCTTCATGCATCTTTAAATACCTAATTGTAATCGGATCATTGAATAATATTGCAAATTGTAGCCTTATTGCATTTCTCCCTCTTAACCTCTACCTCGAGTCTAGTCAAATCCCATACAATTCTCACCCTTTTCCATACACTTCTCATCCATCCCCTCTAGAAATTAGCGGGTTCTTAACACCAAACATGACCTTCAAGTTATCACTTGAAGTCTTAAACTGTATCAAGTTGGTCATGCTTATAGTGCAAATGGTTAAACTAAGATTTAATATTCTATATACACCTTTTAATGGGTCATTGGAATAAAAAGAGAAAACAAATAAAGGGAAAAATTAAATAAAAGACCCAAAATTTTAAACCCTAATTAAAAATTAGGTTCAAGATTTTAGATGTTGACAATTAAAGAATCAAACTTATGGAACAAATCCAATTTGAATACTTTGTCCATTTCAGAAATTAATTTTTGTAATTCTAGGCAATAATGGAGTAGACTAAATAGAGAAATCATTAACAAAACCGTGTTTCATCTAGCTAGGTAACTTGTTGCATTTCTAACAATCACTTTCTTTTTTTAAGGCAGAGCTTTCTCTTCTCAAATGAATTTCCTATCTCTATCCTCTCTGTTCAATAGCTGTCAAATTGATTTATGAATAAGCTTTAGATGAAACGTAAATTTTAATCAGTAATTTTTCGCTTTTCTAAATCCATTACTCTCCAAAATAACGAAAATGAATAAAGGCTTCAAATCGAAATGATTTCATAAATTTGGAACTTCAATTGGCAAAATTATAAAATTAAAACTTAATATGAAATATAATATAAAATTTGGGCCTTTTCTTGTTATTTTCCAAAAAATAAATAGTGTCGGGAAAGACTATTAACCATTTTGTTGTTTTGATAGGTAGATGGTGGGAAGAGGGAGGTGGGGTTCAAACTATAATTACCACAAGGATTGTATCACTATTGGGCTATCACTAGAACTCCTAGGACTATTAACCGAGCATTTGCTCATTATTATTATTATTATTTGTCTACTATAGCATAAGAATCTATTTTTTTTATTGGGAAAAGTTAACAAGCACTGCCCGGTGTTTGTTAACATTTCTTTTTTTGTGTTTTACTCAAAAAAAGGAAAAAAAAGTTGTCAGAATAATTGCCAAAAACTGAAAAGCTGCTAAAAAGTTGAAAAATTTACTAAAAAATTACCCAAAACTGTATTGTTAACGGGCACCTTATGGTGCCCATTAACACAACCCTTTTCTATTTTATATGACTACTTTTGCAAAACACCCATATCAAATTATCTAGTTTGAAAGTTATTCCAATAATTTTTTTTTCATTCACATAACCACTTTTTTAAAACACTCATGTCACTCACACACAAACACCAATTGAAAAAGTAAATTGAGAAATGAATAAAATATATCTTTACATAATTTTAGACAAACTGATGCACGTGATTTTTTGGATTGGTTGGCCTAAATTTTGCAATTATGCCGTTTTACATATGCAAGTGCTCTAATGGTTGCATTATTTGGCTTTTTCCAAACTAGGTGTGCAAACATTGATGCTTAACTAGGTGTGCAAACATTACCAACAGGCGACCACGAACAAACAGATCCTTGGTGGTTGGTAACTGGCTTATCATGTAATCCACCATCACTAATGGTTACACCTGGAAGGATTGTCTAGAAGTGCTCTAATGGTTGCATTATTTGGCTTTTTCCAAACTAGGTGTGCAAAAATTGCCGAAAGGCGACCACGAACAAACAGATCCTTGGTGGCTGGTAACTGGCTTATCATGTAATCTACCATCACTAATGGTTGCTCCTGGAAGGATTGTCAAGCAGGGATTATGCAGATATTGGATTCACCAACTTTAATTCAGTTGATTAGACAATGAAGTGGTTCTAGATAATGCTCAAACTAGTTTATTTAAAGGAAAGTGGTGCAATAAGAAAATTGTTTTAGTGCAAGCTCCATTAGGACTAAGTGGGTGATTGGAGGAAGCACCGAATTGCAGTATAAAACCTGTCCCTAAGGAAAGCATTGCAGCATTGTGAGATAGCAGAAAACTTGTACATTGTGAGATATATTGCAGGAATGGAGGCTCCAATTAAGTTCATTTGCCTTCTGGGCTTGCTTGTGCTTGTCAGCATGGCTGGTCTGGAAAGGGTTGATGGGGCAGGCGCATGTGGAAAATCTACTCCAGACAATGAGGCTATGAAACTTGCTCCTTGTGCAACTGCGGCACAAGATATGAACGCAGCTGTTTCTGACAGTTGCTGCCAACAGGTGAAGATACTAGGCCAAACCCCGGCTTGTCTATGTGCGGTCATGCTTTCTAATACTGCCAAAAGCGCAGGAATCAAGCCTGAGATTGCTATCACCATCCCCAAGCGCTGCAACATTGCTAATCGACCAGTGGGATACAAATGTGGATGTGAGTATAGTTCATTATTTTACACTTTTCATTGAGTTTTGCTCTCTATTTGCGTTGTTAAAAGATTTACATGTAAAAGGTTAGAGTAGTCTAAAATAAATTTCAGGGTAGATGCTATCTTGTGGTATAATTTTTGAAGTTAAAAATTGCAACTATTTATATTGGAGGACAAAAATCAAACTTAATCCAAATTTCAGAGATGAAAGTTTTATTTCAAACCTTTTTTTTTTTTCCCTTCTATCTAATCACTTCTAAGATCACTATTGGTAACATTGCAGCATACACAGTGCCTTAAAGGGAACAGAAGGTATTGAAGACTGCGGATTGAGGCAAAAGGTACTGAAAAAGCTGGTAGCTGCTGGTGTAATAATGGCTGTTGCTTTGGCTTGTGTATTTAGGCAATAAAACCTACCAACTTATATGCCTCGATATCTAATGATATATATCCGTTTAGTGTAAGATCTGGGTTTAAAATGATTGTCTTATGCTTGTTGCTTCTAGACTTTTCTCAATTTAGAACCAAACAAAAGTTGTTGCTACAAAGAAACTTCAAGTACCTATACCAGTGTCAAAAAGTTGATATAACAGAAAAGTCGGGGCATCCAAACATCAAATCCGCTTTTAACTTTGCGAAAATGTGGCTGCAGAAATCTTTTGTCTGCAGTCTGCAACCTAAAATCTCTTTGACAAACATAACTTACTTAACGACCAAAAAAGCAATGTCCCACCACTCACGGATAAGTACTGCTTTAATTGGTGGGTCACAATTGGATAGGGAATAGCCTCCAATCAAAATCTTAAGCTCAGATAAGATATAAAGAGAACAGTTAGGAGACAAAACTATGAAACAGATTGCAAGATAATTGTGCTCACTGGGCCACACCTTTTGAAGGATGATTTAAAAGTTAGCTGTGCTTGGCACTTGAACGAAATCTTAGTTCTGAGGGTAGAAAAGTTTGCATAGAGCATCATCAACTAAAAGGTTTTGACCATTAAAAGGAATATTGGATTGCTTGTTTGAAGTTTGAACATTAAAGTCTAAATCATCACCGTCCAATAATTGTAGTAAAAGAGGGCAAATGGGAGATAATTGAGGATACACGTAGAGATTTAAGAAAGCATCCAAGGTCCTATCTAAAGAAAAATTCAGGATGTTATAAGGAGATTTTGGGAAACAAGTGTCAGCATATATGAACATGAATCTCATTTAACAAAGTGATTAAAAAAAATCAACAGATAAGCATGAAGATTTAGGTGGGCTAAACACATAAAAATCTAAGCATATGAGAGGGGTGTGAATTTTTAATTAATGGTAGGGATTCAAGGATATATTTGTCACAATCTCAAGGAGGATTTCTTATCTCCCTTCAAAATAGTTACAACCCTGTCATCTGATTGTGCATCGCAAGCTTAAACTAGTGCTGGATGCAATCACTTTCTGTCAAATAAATATCTCCTAACTATCAACCGCGAATGTATGGTGGTCAAAATTAATCTTGGATAAAAATAAAAATAAAAAAGTAAAATGGTAAACGATTAAGAAAATAATTAATCTACTTGTAAAATACCAAAGTAGAGCCAAAAATAACCAAGAAAGAAGTTCAACCATATATATAGGATAATTGAAGTCACTACATATAGGAAGTTTTCACTACATTAAATTACCTCATAGAAAACAAGCCTTCCTACACCAAATATCCTTTACAGTAAAAGCATGAAGTTCAGCTTTCTTTACAGTAAATAAAAGTGCGCATCTAACTATAGGTTCATATAGCGATTCTGTTGTTTAGCTGGACGAAGAAACAACCGGCTGTCACAACGATCTCATTACTATCTTCTATATTCCACATAAAAAACAGGGTAGATTTAAGCTGCTAGCCTATGTTCCTATATACCTGCAAAGCATTGGTCATAGAAAACAATTCAGTCAAATCGGTTTGAGATTAGTAGAAATTATAGAACACCCAAAATTAATTAGTATTCTTGTGTTTGAACAGGCAGTTGAAAATTTTCTAGTGAGGACATGTAAAAGCATATATTTGCAACTTGTTTTTCATTTATGCTTAGGCAGCTTCTACCTAATTCTTGTAATTTTGTTTATCGGGGTGGGGGGGTGTATTGGTGGTCTGGGGCAGCAATTGAATGTCCCAAGTGAGTGACATATAAAAACTATAGAAACAACATAAAGCTACCAGATAAACATAATATGTGCTTACAACTTCATTGAGGACGTTTTGGACCAGCTGGCATTATACCTTTTGTACCTTCAACCATTCATGACAAACCCCTATTATGGATCCAACTTTATCATCCCGAACAGCTTTAGTGTCTGAATAAACTAAAGGAATTATAGGGAGGACCAAAATTATCAGGAGTCTGAAGGCAATTTCTAGCTTTAGATACTAAAGTTCTACCAAATTCTATGAACTATGTCTATGAGCAGTGCAACAAAACAACCAGCAAAATTGCAGTTTACTTCAGATAGCTTGAATAAATATAAGAAAATTTAAACGATGGGAATTCAAGTTTTTAATAAACAAATGATCTCTTATATTTATGGTCTGCCTATGTAAAGAGAGAGAAGATATAGGAAGAACAGGAAAAATACTCCATCTACCATTACCAATAAATGCTTTAGATATATAAGACTTGAGTGCACAAAAGAATTTTAAAAGTACCTTGGTGAGTATATGCCTAGGCAAGAGAGCTCTTAATAGTAGAGAGACCCTGCATATAGAAAATTTTGTTTGTAAAACAAAACACAATATGCGAGTACAGTTTAAACCATGTGTATAACTTAAATCCTACACACACACGCATACAGCATACAAAATGTCATACCTTGCCACCAGTTTCCCCTTGAAGCACTCCCTGAATCATCTTCTCCCCCATCTTTCTTATACTGATAAATTCACAAATGTTAGCATATTTCAGAAGATAAAGAAATTATCAAGGAAAATATAATTTAATGATGTTCTGTAGTCTCCCGTGGCCTACAAGGACTGTGGGACTGAACATGTTGTGTATAGAATGATTAAGATAGAGTTCAGACAATTTTTTAAACCAAGATAACTGCTCTGTCCTGGTACCTTGACTAATATTAAATCCATATTGAGGCTTAGCCAAAGTACCCAAAGGAACAAACACTTCCACCCAATAAATGATCCCTAAATTATTTATTAGCTTTGTTAAACAATATTCATTTTGAACCACTTAATCCAACATTTGATGTTCATGACTTAGCAACAAAAAAAGGAAAAAAAAAAAATTGATGTTCAAGAAATTTACTCATGCTTTTATAATAGCTTTAGGCTTATGCATAGCGTTCAAAAGACATGCTCGAAGTGTTACAGATATGTAAATGTACACTCACCACTGAACTCGGGGTACTCTGGAGATGAGCACAGATGTCTTGACCACCATATAAGATTGATGAACTTAGAGAACAGTTGTTCTGTACTCTTTGCTCCTGATAAATGGGACTAATGTCTTTGTTTGGCATGCTCTGACTTTCGTTGTCACCGCCTTTTGGGCTTTCATCTGCAGAGACAGCAAAATTGATTCAGGGAGACCATTTTTGGACATAAATTTAAAAATTCATGCCTTAACAAATTACTAATATTGAAGATACTGCAAAATTAATTGAGAAATTAGGAGCTTGTGAGAAATTTTTTTCTTTTTTGTCATTTGAGTGTTTCTTCATATATGCAAAAGTTTAGTACGATGTAGAACCAGTCTGAAATCCAAAGTAGAGAAAACAAGTTTTAGGCTTTTTTTCATAATTTTTTTGCTGGGAAAATATTGGGGGTGCGTCGTTACGGCTCAAACCCAATACATCGTACACCACAGAGGATACCAATACCACTGGGCTATCGCACAAACTCCAAACTAGCTTTGGTACATTAAAACATAGAAGAACAACATAAATACCTTTTAAAATAAATTAAATAACATTTAAAAGCCATGAAAAGTGTATATATATTAAACTCAAAAATACACATACAAAATTCCCATTAAGCAAATCTTGATAAAATGGTAGCCAACCAAATATTTAAAAAAAAAAAAAAGGGGGGGGGGGGTGGATTTTAAAAAGCATAACTTTAAGAAACAAAATCTTGGTAAAAAATACAAAATACACTCGGATTATGTCGTACACACAAGCATATAGAGAAAAGTAACATAAAGTACAAACACAAATACTATAACAGATTATTCTTACATTGACCAGGGGAAGGTTTTGCATGCCATGGCTCATTTGGCAGATCTTGCTTTCTCCCATTCATCTCAGAGTGCAGATACTCTCTGCCTAACACCTATTTCAACACCAACAACACAAATCTTAAGCCTTAAGCCATCCTTTTTGTCATTCAATTACTTGCATTAATCAAGAACCTTTTTTTTTTTTTTTTTAATTACCTTTTCTCCATTGTCTCCTTTACCCAATTTGGCAAAACTTACAAGGAAAAAAAAGAATAAAACAAACACAAGAATTTACACCACGACAGTCCATAAATAGACCGTCAGTTAAAGTTATTTCCAGAAACTCTGTTCAACCTTAAACAGAAAACAGTTTTTTGATTTAAAAACAAAAAACAAAACAAAATTGGTACCAACACCATAAAATGCAGAAAACAAACGAACATAACACAATAAAAGAAATGAAAATCAAATCGGAGAAAATACATCACAGATTTACAGATTCTAAAAATTAGCTCAAAACAACAAGAGTTGGAACAGAGAGAATAAAAAACAATACCTTTGTTGAAGGCGCAAAGATAGACCCAAAAATCCCAGATGAAGAAGACGAATCTTTGGACCCAAAAAGCTCAGAAGTCAAGGATGTAGACGACGCCGTTTTCTTACTCCCTTCCATTTCTTCTCTCAAATACCTCTGTGTTGGTGAATACAGGTATATGCTGTATATATAATATATATAAATATAGATATATTCAACAACCACCGTCAGAGAAAAACTTTCCAGAGAAAAGAAAATGGTTATAAAAAGTATTTGCCGATAGCCAAACAGAAAAATATAATGACACAAACAAAATAGAAGCGAACAGAACAACGAAAAAGAATGAGAGAGACACGTGAAAGATCGAGTAAGATGAAACCGTCGACTACACCAATTTATAGCCAAAAAAGTCGGCTCTCGTGTTGTGTTTATTTAATAAATTAAATACTATTAAAAAACACTTTCCTTAACCGATAAATTAAATAAAAATTAAGCATGCGAAAATAATTAACCAATAACATGCTTACTTGTAATATTTACATATCTTTAATTATTGGATTTTAATACGGATATATACTTGTAACTCATGCGTATGTATGGATATACTTAAATATATATAATAATATTTAATAAGATGTATAATATAATTTATATATATATAATTTAAATATTATTAATAGTCATTTTTATATTTTGTTAACCCTTTAAAAAAATTTGTAAGGATTTTATTAAGTATGAAATGTAAATTGTTATTTCTTTTTTAATTATTGTGAAACACTTTTTTATGATTTATTTATTCTAGACTTTTTGATTTTTATACTTTATAATTCACTTGAATGAATATTTATGATGTAATTTTATATTTGATTTTAAAATTGAAAAATAAATTTTTTTAAAAATAAATAATTTAGGGTATATGGCACAAATAATTTAATTCTAATTTGGTTATCTCTGTTTTACCTATTATTTCATATATATATATATATATATATATATATATATATATATATATATATATATATATATTTCTTTCTTTCTTTCTTTCTTTCATTCAACTAGAGAAACAGATTTGCGCCACCTGGATCAAACAGTCATCTAAGTGGGACCGGTTTGTGAAGTGCCAACCTTTTACTGCCACGAATACTCTAGTGGATAATAACGACCCTAGTTAAGTGCCATTTGGGAATTGGGATCCGAGTCCGTTTGTTTGTTGTTTGAAAATTGAAAACCCATTTCTGACATTTCCATTTTGGAGTTAGTTTTGTCTCTATAAGGAACGTTGTAATGCAATGTAAACAAAAACCAAACCAAACTCCAAAGTAAAAGCAGAGTTTAATAAAAAGAGAGGAGAGGCCTACTGAGCATATGACCTTATCTTTATCTTGTCGGACCAAACAGCTGTGTCTTGTTCACAACCTCCTGCTTTAAGTCTGAGATATGGTACATGGAAGTCTTAAAAGTCTTGTATGCCAGCACAAAGAAAAGTCATAAAGGCTTTTATCCTATTATGGACAGAGACACTACTATGTATTATAAAATCTTTCAATATTTCTAATTTTATATAAGCACTATATTCAGTATTGTAGATTCTTCTAAAAAAAAAATTCAGTATTGTAGATTTTTTTTTTTTGGGGGGTAAAGAAAGTGTTGGTTGGGACTAGAGACGTGGGATTGTGAGGCTCACATAATTCATTAACTTAATTAGGTCGAGAGGATTATGGATAAGAGGAGGATTATAGTCCTAAAGTTAATGATGTTTCACGATGAGAACTTTGTCATTTTACTATATAAGAATAAATAAAATGGGACGTGGGATTGTGAGACTCACATAAATCAATAACTTAATTAATTGGATCAAGAGGATTAGGATTGGGGGAGGTTTATAGTCCTAAAGTTAATGATGTTTCACAATAAGAAATTTGTTTACCATTGGCATAAGAATTAAATGAAATGGTTAATAAGCTTGTAATTAAATGGCATGACCTACTTTTTTTATTTATTAGGAGTTCGAATCTTTCTTTCTTTATTGTTGTAAGTTGTAACAATTAAATTATTAAAAAGTATATTTATATTTAAAATACCGTGTTATCAGTAAAGCACACTAGCTGCAATCTTTCTAAAGCGCACACTAGAAAGTTCTTTGAAAGGTGCCGACTTCCTTCTTATTGACAGCACAGCTACATGTTGGCACTCAATTAGTAGCGCTTGAACGTCACTTTGCTCACTTTGGTTGCAACAACTTTCTCCTTAGGTGCATGTCCCAACAACACAAAACGAGGGTTTTGCTTATTATAGGACTGGACCAAACATCTCGCGACATGAGCTAACAACAGCCATGCAGCACCTGTATGAAAGTGAGTGCCATCCCGTTAAGGACAAGTTTTGTTGTTCATATGTTAAGGGCTACTTCCAATGGGTTAAGGTCTTAGAGAGAATTTAAAAAAAGGTCGGGCCCTCTTGCTTTCCTTGTGAGACTAGGCGCGGATTAATGTTTTATTCAAAAAATTCGCGAATAAAAATGTGAGTGTCATGTCATAAGAAAAAAAGGATCGGGAAAAAAGTATTTCATTTTGACGACTTTATCATATTATTTGTTATATTTATCATACTAAAAGCTCGAATTTGTGATAAATCCACAAGAGCTTGTTTAGACCTCAAAATAAAAATTACGACTAGATTGTTTTTACTCTAACTTATCTAAGTGCGGAACAAGAGTAAATGAAGCGCAATCACCGGATCTACTCTAGTGCATACATATAAACAATAAACAATAAAAGTAAAGTACAAGAGTAAGGGAAGAGAAATGCAAACACAAGATAATACCAAGACGTGTTATCAAAGAGGAAACCGAAGAACTCGGCGAAAAACCTTTTCGCAACCCTCCAAGTCGAAATAGATCCACTAGTGAATAAATTGGAGTACACGAATAACAAAAGACCCTCCAAGCCTAGTCTACCCAATGTACTTGAGCCCTTCAAGCTGCCGCTACCAATGAACTTCTCGGAGTCTTGTCTTCACTAACTTTCTAGATCTCGCAATATGCTCGATTGCATCCACCAAGCCTCACCAGCTTCTTTTGGCAAATCCCAAAGCTTCCTAAGCTCCAAAACACTCTCTATACTCTGAATAAGTGTGAGTTGTGTTTGGGAACAAATCTCCTCTCAAGGTATGATAATGGGAGAGGGAAGAAGAAAATGTTACAATGATTTCTTACTAAGGATGAGTAGCTCTCTCTCTAAAAGGTGGGTGTGTTGTGTTGTAGAAAACCTATCTAAGGTTTTTCTCTCTGAATAGCCTCTCATACTTTTTTGGGTAATGAGGGTATATATAGTATGGGTGAAGGGTAAGAAAGTCACATTTAAAATCCTTCAGGCAGAGAGTTTCGCGGTTACCTCACGAGTTGGCCCTAGTCGCGAAATTTATAGCTTGGCACGACTCTTCAACTTCCAGCATGTGCTTCTCACGTTGCCTTTTCACAGGTTACTTTTCTCGCGAACTTCTTGCGAGCTAATCGCGAAACTGCACTAATTCTTCAATTCATGCTTGATTCTTTACCAACTTAATACTAAACCCAATACAATAAAATCTCACAAAATACAAAAAATAAAATTAATGCAATTACAACACTTTTTGTCATGAAATAAAGCCAACATAAAACATAATTGTAAATCACAACTTTATACATACTAATTTCTATTCTACCTTTCCAGAGTTAATTTTACAGTGCACTCCATTAATATTTAATATTTGATTTTTAATTTAATATAAACATACATTAAAGATAACACAACCAAAACAATGTCGATGTCTTAATGGACCCAAGTCACTCTTTTAATTCAACTCTTAACAAAGTGAAAGAGGAGAAATTATTAGTGCACCAAATATACTATATTTTCTTTTCACTCAATAGTTTTTATGTTTAGTTTCCCGTTATATTCTGGTAGTTCATTTGCTAAATATGAAACAAAAGATATAATTTTAGTAATTTTTATGTTAAATGTGTGATAAAATACTAAAGATTTAACTCTTTTTTTTTTTTTTTTTTAAAAACCTAGTTTTTGTTAAAGACACAAATCATCGTTACATAAGAAATATGTATAATATATGGAATATAATTCATGCGAAGAAAAGAGAGAGGAAAAAAAAAAAAAAAAGGATGGGTTACATTACATGTCTATTTGGCATTGAATTATAAGACTGTTTTTGCTTTTAGTTCTAATGTATAACTTTTTAAAACTTCACACTTTATTACCTTTTATATTTTATTAACCTGACACTTCATTACAAATCTTGTGATTCAATGACTTTGGAGAAGAGGTTTAAAGTTGACAAAGCTATTGGTTATTATTGGGGGGTGATTGACGATGTAGAATGAGTCAAAAACCGTGATCCTAGATTCATATGATTAATCAGAAGAAAGATAAGATATAAAAATGATCGTAGGAGAGGAAGATTTTAAAAAATGATGATGCTGATGATGATGCTCTGCATTGAGCAGAAAAGAAAGAAAAAGAAAAGATAATGATGATGAAGGAGTCCACACAGCAAGAGTTGACAGCGAGCACAAAACGGCAAAAGAAGAGGGTCCACATGGCAGGTGAAGTCGTTGGTGCACTACTGAGGGTCGCCGCATGCTGTGCGTGTGTCCAATTTTTAACCACATGGAGTGTCGACATCTCAGAAGCCCCACATCATCAATCATCTTGTCTATGACTATCATCTACATTAAAATCATCTTTTACATCCCTGTGATATAGTTAACACACGTTCTTGCACACATTTTTACATAATTTGTACATTTGTGATTTGTTAATATGTTATATTACTTACACGCAGTGAAAAGTATCTTATATTAGATAATATTACATTATCTTAATTAAAATTCAATAAATGAGAGATGTTTGTGAAAATTAACTATAACTAACACATGATTTTTATTTATTAGTGAAATAGTTATTTTTTTCACATATCTTTTAATTATTGAATTTTAATACATTTTATATAGTATCATTTGATATCAAATATTTTCTGAATATCAATAATGATACTTTCGAAAATTAATGCAATTACCGCTTAACATGAAATAATGGTTGTGGCAAAATGTGAGTGTGTGTCTCTAGATATTTTTGTGGGTTATAACTTGTCATATGAAGATACTATAGGCATTTCGTGGATATCTTTGAACTTTATCAAGATCCCATCATATGTTCTTATCAAAAAAAATATTTATAAAAAATAAAATAATAAGATCCCATCAAGTTCATTTGTCAAGCTGAGTCTGTGAATTGGACAACGTCGTCTTTCACAAAAAGAAGATGATTAGATTAAGTATTCCTATTCTTTTCTTTTTCTTTTTCTTTTTAATACGTAAAGTGGATGAGGAGATTCCAAGTTCCGAACTCAATATGTGTTCCAATTTTTGCACTTTTTGTTTAAATTCTTCAACTAGTCGAATTGCCACATTACCAATTAAAAATGGTCGAATGTCAATAATTTTATTATTTAGTGATTTTTCATTTTCTTCCAATCGAGGTATAAAGTTTAATTGGTGATATTGTGATAACAAGAATTCATGAGGTTAAGAATTTACACGGTTTGATAATAAAATAATAAATGAATCCAATATTACGTATTAAGTTGTAAATAATCTATGAGTTTCGGTTAACTTAATTGGTAAAGTCTCTAATGGTTGAATAAGAGATTTAGAATTCAGTCTCTAAAAAGTTATCATCAAAAACAGGTGTCATAGGTTATACAATGGACATCAATTTAGTCTTGTTAATTATGTTTAGGTCAAATAACATTTTTTGAATGTTTTAATGAATACATTCAAGGTTTGAAATCTTCTCTCCTATTTGAAATGCACTAAAAAAATCCTTGCAGTTTAAATTTGAATGATTATACCTTGGAAATTAATTATTCAACCCATAAATCTACCAAACAAAATTTATTCAAACCATAAATATAGGGACTAAAATGGCAAAAGTCTAATGATGATATTTGTAAAACAACATGTAAAATTCATTAATTACTTATAGAATGCAATTAAATGACATGATTAATATTAAGAATATATAAAGGGGAAATGGAAAAAATAAATAAATGTTTATGTGATAGAACTTATTATAAAGCAAATAAAAATGTATTCAAATTAAGGGTATCTATTTTTCTAAAAAAAAAAAGTTAGGAGTATGTGTCGGTTAGCATAGTCGGGGTTGAGGGGATTTCTCCCACCACATCAATTTTATTGGTTTCCCAAATTAGGAACTAGATCGATAATGATGCAGTGATGAAGTCACACCACACTAGGTTCAATTATGTCAACTCGGTGCGAATGATATTTGATCGGTGGAACGTATAAAAACAACAAAATTCAATTCATCCAAAACCAAAAAAGTAGGTGTCCATTCAACACATCAACTTAATGAAATCAAAATGCCTCAAGTCGGTAGGTTGGGTTGGGTTGGGTTAGAATATTATTTTGAGCCTTGAGATGGGTTGGGTTCGGGTTGATAATTTTTCAACCCATTGACCCAACCCAACCCACCATATATGTATGTTTATTACCCCTGTTTTATTTTCAGTTCGATTTATTTTAGTACTTTGAGATTAGTTTTGATAAGTTTATAAATTTGAAAAATAATCTATGCATATTATGTGTGTTGTAATAAATTTGTTTTAAGTGTTTAAATAGTTAATGAAGGTTGTTGGCGTGGTGTTTTGATCAATGTTGGGGCGTTGGGGTTAATGGGTAGGCCATGGTATTGCATGAATGTGAGGCGTGAGGAATAGGAGACAATCGGCGAAAGGTGGGTAGGGGTGGGACTTGAGGAAATATTAAAAGGGAGGGGGAGGGCAAGTAGATGCAGTTTATAGGTAGTTTTCAAAACCTTTTGTCTACCAGTGGACTAACCTCGTTTAAGAAAAGCCACCCACCATCCTGTGTAAGCAACCATCAGAAAAAAAAACACTGAAACGTAGACGCACTGTGTTTCAGCTATACCCAAACGAGTACTTATTGTGATTCGACTTAATGGCCTACATCCATAATGAAAAGTCTATAACATCTTTGTATTAATATTAACTTATATGAGAAATTACACTTTACCAACCTGTGGTTTGTCCAAAAAATACTTTACCTACCTGGGGTTTAAAAAATGGCACTTTGTCCATCTGTGGTCTGATCAATTAGCAAAATGTTACTCACCTCTAACCCTGCCGTTACTCTTAACACCAATTCACTCAAAAAAACAATAGTAATTGAATCAAAACTCTTTCCTTTGAAAAAAAAAAAAAAAAAAACTTCCCTATACATGTACACTCCCTATTCCAGATTGTGATCCACTCCATCAAGATAAAAACTTAAAACTTTTAGCATCAAGAGAAGTTGGCTGCCCGATCATAACCCATGTGAAGGATCTTGAAGATTTTCTCTCTTGATTTAAACCACAGGTACGTTTTTGATAATTAGGGTTCTTGATTTCTTTTTCAAAAATTGCTGGTAGATTTTTTTTTTAATTGCTGGCAGATTTCTACTGCAATTTTGATTTATTTTAAAGTTTTTTTTGAAGATTTTTGAAGATTTGCAGCTTATTGCTGGCAAATTACGTTTTTGAAGATTTTTTTTTCTTGTTGGCAGAGTACGTTGTTAATTTGTCTTGGTATTTGCTGGTATATTTTTTTTTAATTGCTAGTAGATTACTTAATGTATAGCGTGTTAATGAAAAAATGTTTTATGAGAAATTGGGTCTGTGCTATACATTTTTTTGCTCTATGCTATATATTTTCGCTAACTTCTCATTAGAGTTTTGATCCAATATTTGTGCTCCACCCACCACGTATTGTCATGCTTCACCATCTAATTCTATTTCTAAGGCGTTTTCTCATATTTACAACCTTTGTTGACTTTTCATACACGTACAAAAACAGAGCAGATCAATGATTCATGTTATCTCAATGTGTAGTGTGTTATTGAATTTTTTTTTTTTTTTTTTGAGAAATTAGGTCTGTGCTATACATTTTCTGCCAAGAATGAAAAAAGAACTATTGTTGTTATATGTGCTATACATTTTCTTGGGTCAGCATCTGTGTGTGTAAAGGTTGGTTTGGAAATTGCAAGATATGCTCTGTTATGAAATTGCAAGTCATGCTTTGTTATGGTTTCTCAAAGGAAAGAGTTTTGATTCAATTGCTATTGTTTTTTTTAGTGAATTGGTGTTAAAGTAATGGCAAGGTTAGAGGTGGATAACATTGTTCGGGGGCCTTTTTCGGTTACTCGGCCACGTGTGGTCCTTTAGAGGGGTGACCTTGCTAGACCCGAGTTCGATTAGGGAGTTGCGTCCCGGAACTCAACATTGGGCCATGTGGTCCAACGGCTACCGGTGTTCTTTTAAACCTACAAAACCATCAAAGCTAAAAGTCTAAGAATCACAATAATGGTTGAATAAATATGTAATATGTGTTTGATATAATATGTTTGATTAGTAGTTGTAATAGTAGTTGAAATGAAGTAGTATTTATTTAGAAGTCAAGTAATCATGTACTCAATGATGTAAATTTAAATATATGGAAGCAAAGTCACTTATTTTCGTATGGTTTGTAGCCCAGCTATGTAGCATTAGTGAGCTGATAGAATTCTAGCAGAATGCCAGCGGTAAAGGCTAGTTAGGTTTTTCTCTCTTATCATGCATTTAAATGAGTTTAAGCCTTGGTTAATAGTTGTAATAGTAGTTGGAATAAAATAATATGTATTTAAATGTAAAGTAATCATGTACTCAATAATGTAAATTTAAAGATAAGGAAGCAAAATCACTTATCTTTGTATGGTTTGTAGCCCAGCTGTACAGTTTCTGTGAGTTGATAATATCCTAGCAGAGTGACCCCAGCAGTAGAGAGGCAGTTTGCCATGATAACTTCAAGATTGAGGGAGAAAAATGGGTGCAACTGGAGGGAGAGAGAGTATGCTCAGCTGTGTGTAGGGGCTAGTTAAACTTGCCCCTCTTATCATGCATTTAAATGAGTTTTCCCCTTGACAATGCTCTTTTAGTTGTTGTGAAGTTATGAATAGTGTTGCCTTCCATGAGAATGGCTTTTGTATGGAGTATTTGTGCCTTCTAAGATAAGGGTTTTATGTAAGATGAATTTGTGCCTTCCATGAGAAGGACTTTGTTATGAGATCTTGATGCCTTCTAGGAAAATGGCTTTAGTAATAGAAGTTCATACCTTCCATGAGAAGAGCTTTTATAAGAGAGATAGAGAAGAGTATTGATATGTATTTATGAGTAGCAAAGCAGTAGAACTTCAAAGTGAAAGTATGAGAGTGGAGTTTAGATGAGTGTAGTGTGTTATATGTAATGGTGTAGTAAATGTGTATGAGGTTATGTAAGAGAAGTGGAGAAAGATGTTTAGAGATATGAGTGTTTTATGGGATGTAGCATTTGTAATATGTATGGTATATGGAAGTATGAGAGATATGTTAGTTAAAGATAGTAAAAATATGAAATTATAACCGTTGAAGTTGTAGAGATTGTTTTCTAAGAAGAAAGATTTTATAAGAGAAGAGTATGGAGATGTGTGTTTAGCAAAGCGGCTGGAATTTGCTTCTGGGATGGACAGGAGCTTATAAAGAGCTCATAAGTGGAGAGTAAGGGAGTATTTGAGAGCTAGTGGTGTGCTCTTAGAGAGAGTATAGGTAGCTTAGAGAGAGTATATGTAGTAAGTAGTGAGTTATTTGGTAGTATGGGCAGTGAGAGAGAAAGTGTTTAGCAGGGCTGCTGGAATTTTCTTCTGAAGGGTGTATGAATGCTTATGAAGGGCATTTATGAGCTAATGGCTGAAGAGTTTAGTTCCTCATTTTGAAACTAAAAACTCAGAAGTTCTTTAAGAGCTTGAGAAGATAATTAGAGGGAGAAAGAATAGAGAGGTTTGTGGAAAAATTGCTCTTCTCCATCTATATCCCCCCTTGAGGTGTTGATGAGAGGTCCTATTTAGCTGAGTTTAAGGGGGTATTTTAGCAAAGAATCTCAGTCAAAATTTGTCCCAAATAGCAATGAATCTTTATAAAATTCATCTTAAGATTTGGGCAAAAATGGTATGTTTAGCTTTAAGATGTTCTTGCATTTTTATGTAAGAGCTATTGGGGAAAGAGCAGCAAAAAAGGAAGGTATTTTGACAAGAAAAAGATAGTTACTTCAATTGGTTTTGGTTTTAGCCAAATAAGGAAAAATTAGTAATGCTCAGGCTGCTGGGTCAGCCGTTACATCTGTTCTGAAAAAGCTGGGACAGCTTTTCCTTACAGCTAGGACACCTTTTTCAGCTATCATAAGATAGCTGTCACAGCTATCGTAAGTCAACTGTTGCTTTGGGCAGAAGCAAATAAGGTCAGTTGGGTGATTTCAGACTACTGGAGAAGACATTCAGTATTTATTTTATGGATATGGTTGAAAATGGTAAGATCTCTTTAAGGGTATCTTGCTATTTTGGGTATTGCAACTGGCAGCTGGGATTTCAGCATTAAATGACTGATGATATCAATTCCAGCCTGGTGTCAAGTGCTGAATACATTGCTGCGGTTCTTCTGGAAATGCTTCCTTTTTGGGTGTTTATGTTTTTGTCCAAGGTTCCATTACAACACATTTTTAGCAAGTAATAGAAGGATTGGTTGAAAGTTAATGAAGTTTTAGAGATTTAGTTAAGGTCTCATTGTGTTGTGATATAATCTTAATGAGCAAGAAGAGCATTTAGTGCTCTGCTTTGGCAGCTAGCAGAGACATATATGGTCTGATTGTGGCAGACAGCAACTAGGTATAAAAGATATCATGAATATTTTGCATCTAGTTGGAGATTAAAAATAGCCAATCAGATTAGGCCATGTGTTTGAGTTGGATTTTAGCTGTGAGCAGTAATGAGATTTATGTAGAATAATATAATGAAGTTTCTAAATTTGTATAACAACAGCTGGGGATTGAATGAATAGTTATTTTCCTAGTAGTTAGATAGTTGGGGATATTAAGTATTTGTTATATGATGAACATTAAGTTTTCAGGAAAAGAGCAATGGAGAATTTATCATCTAAAGTGCTATGTGATTAGGAATGCTTACCATATGTTACCCGGACTTGTCAGAGTTCAGGGAGTTGGAGAAGACACGCCAAGCAACATGTTTCTTTTATCAACTTTAAATCGCTGGAACTTTACTGAACATACCTCTTGGCCCTCCAAACCACGACTCCCAAAATTTCTCTAAAGAGACTTATGAGCTTGGATCATAAGCTGAAGATAGGATGACGTACCTCGAGTTTTGTTGTCATTTTGTGTAAATACAGACTTTTATTAAAGAAGCCGCTGGCCATAAGTGTAAGAGAGGTAATATGGGCCGTGAGCTTTGATTCATTGCTTAAGCCTGATCCATACGTTGATGTTGATGATGTCGTGGGGTTATGATCTTAATTGATGAAAATGAAATGTGGACCATGAATTCACCTCTTGAAGTAAGGATCTTGTGGGCTATGTGAGTCCAATCCATGAGAAATAAGCTTATTTTGGGCTTTAAAGAGATTTACCAAAAAAATCAATAATATTTTGAAGTGGCATGGGTTGCCAATGAATTAGTGCCACGTGGGGCGAAAAAAGAGTTCTCAACACACGTTTTGCTAACGGATCAAACCATAGGTGGGCAAAGTGTCATTTTTTAAACTACAGGTCGGTAAAGTGTTTTTTGGACAAACCACAAGTAGGCAAAGTGTAATTTTTCCTAAAATATAATATGTTATTTATAGTAGGTTAAATCCTAAACTAACTAGATTACATGACTTGCAATACAAGTAGAATCAGAATTTCTTCACTTGCACACCAAATAGGATTAGACTTGGACTCAGGGGCGGAGGGAGGGGGGGGGGGGGGCGAGCCCCCTTGAACTTTCAAATGTTTTGACAATTAATAACCTGAAATACCATATTTGCCCCTGCACAAAAGACAAAAAAAAAATCCCAATTAAGTGAATTCACTTTACCTTTCTAGCTTTCCTAGTGGTAATAGACTTCTACTCCTAGTAGTAGTACAATTTTATATATAAAATCAATGGATCCCACTTAGTAAACTTAATGGACTTTGTACAAAGCCACCTGTAGAATTTTTTTACACTCTATACCAAGCCGCCTGTAGAAGTCTACTATTCAATGAAATTGATTCCACTTGCTCAGTTTTATCCAAGTGATTTTTCAACAGTTCAAGTTTCTTGAATAACCAACTTGAGACATACATTCATGACATATGGTCCACTGAAGAGTTTTTAGCACTTAAAGGAATTGGACAGCTTGCTGAAAAGATGGTAGAAATGAAAAAAGAATGTTTCATATCCATTGGTATACTCATTAGTGACTTTGGCATTGATCTTACCAGTTGCAACAGATACTATTGAAAGAGCTTTTTCAGCAATGAACATAATTAAAAATCGATTACGCAATCAAATAGGACATCAATGGATGAATGATTGCTTAGTCACATATATTGAGAAAGATATATTCAAGACTATTGATTGCGAAGAAATTATGCAGCGGTTTCAAAATATGAAAAATCGTTGAGGGCAATTGAGTAAAATAAGCTAGGTGTGAAAAAATAAATTAAAATTTACATTTTATGTTAGATTCTGTATGACAATTACATTATCATATAGTTGTTTACTTATTTTGTTATTAATATTGATTAATTTTTTTAGATTAATTTTTTACTTCCAACCTTGTCTTTTAATCTTGCTCCCCCTAACCTAAATTCCTGGCTCCGCCCATGCTTGGACTTGGCTAGGATTGGGCATTGCCATCTTTAACATCCCCTCAAACTCAAGATGAAAGTTTGAAGACAATTTGAGTTTGGAATGAGGGCCAAATGAAGTGCAGATGACCCACCATAATAAAGGCTAGATGTGTGTGATGAAAGAGACTTGAATGACAAGCACAATGCATATTATATACTTGTGGAGGTGCATGGTTTGAAAAACTCAGCTTGAAGATTAGTAGGAGGTACATGACCATAAGGGAATCCAATAAAGACTACTAATCAAATATGTGATCTGAGTAACGCGGTCTAATTAAAGATGATAAAGACATAGCCGAAGCTGATATAGAATGCTGTCGATCAAACAAATACCCAGTCAAGATGTTGGGCCTGACCTCTTTAATAGTTTTAACTAAAAATTAATTGTCATGCGAGTTTTAATTTGCCCAAGATTTGGTATATTTAATTATTTATTCAAGTATTGATATTCCAATGAATCTTGGAAGCAAGAAAGCAGCCTAAATTTCGAAGGTAATCCACCTAACCTCAATCTAACAGTCACATCAATATTTGATGCTATTACCTAAATCGAATATTATGGTGAAATACTGAGCATGCCAAATCAAATTCAATGCATCTCATTCATGTTATTATAATCAAAAATTCCCCTGGGCATATTCTTTACGAAATCAGGTGGGTTACTATGAAAAAGGATAAAAATGAAAATCTCTGGGTTTCCTAGGCATTTATGAATGGTCAAAGTCAGAAATTTGCTGTCCTATCTTGTGAAGAAAAATTTCAAGTTATTCATACTAGTTAGTTAGATGAGTTTTCAATTTTTAAGTTAATGATATTGTTTTATGTTTTCAGTAGATATCAGATCGAATCTTTCATTCTCTACTTAAAAATTATTTTTAAAAAGTAATCAGAATCTTCAAGAAAATTAGGCTTCTCATTTGTGGTTTAAATGAACTGTTGACGATTTCAAGGGGAAAAGTTCAAAGAAGTTTCATCTTAACACGTCAAGGAACCTCTAAGGAAAGATCAATTTCAATAAAAAAAAACTACAGTCGCTTCCTTCTTTTTGGGTCAAAATAAACAAATATATGCAAAACTATAATTTAGCGAGGATGTAAATCGTAAAATCAATAAAGCGTCCTTGCCAAATTATTGTTTTTCTCTTTAAAATTTACATGAAGTTTTCCTTTCTAAACTATTCAAACTTCCTGTTTTTTCCATCGATTTTAAACATTACACTTAATAATCTTGCATCCATAACGTTAACTTTCTATCTTACTTATCTAATTAATAGAATGTTTAGGCGGCATTATTGTTATATTTAATGATTGTTTTGCATTAGTTAATCTGATATACTTCCTCAAAAAAAAAAAAAAAAAAAAAAATCTGATATAGAGCACTAAATTTAAATAAAATTTCCTTCTCAAAAAAATTAAAAAAAAAAAAAAAGCTAACCTGAAAAGGACCATTATATTTAATAAAAAAGGGAGACTAGGACAAGTAGCACAGAAGAGTGTCTTGGGTTTATTGGCCAGTGACACATGTCTAGTTTTGAACATGTGTCTGCTGTTTAGCATGTCTAGTATATATATATATATATATATATATATATATGGGACACAAGCTGTATCCGTATATCATAAGCCTTAACTTTTTGCTTTTTTTTTTTCTTTGTTAAGATAGTTACAGTATACTTCTAATCTTGCTATTCGAACCATTTCTTCATCTAAACCTCCAAATACTTGAGTTTATTGGCCTATATACAATTTTGACACATGTCTAGTTTTGAATATGTGTCTGCAATTTAGCATGTCCAGTACAAAATATATATATATATATATATATATATATATATATATATATATATATATATATTGGACACAAGTTGTTTCCGTATATCATAAGCCTTAACTTTTTGCTTTTTTCATTAAGATAGTTACTATATGCTTCTAATCCTAAAGTTCGAATCATTTCTCAATTTAAACTTTCAAGCACTTTATTCATTAAGATGTGTCAATTAAAGTATAAAGTTCTTGACATCATAAGCCTTTTAAGTCGTGTGTCATGTTTATACTTGTCCAAATTAATCCTACCAATCAACCCCCTCAAAAAAAAAAAAAATCCTACCAATCAAATGCTGGCTTTACTTATACGTCATTTAGGTAATTGTCTAAGATCGATTCTCAAAAAAAAAAAAAAAAAAAAAAAAAAAAAAAGAAGGTAATTGTCTAAGATCGAATAACTCTGCTCATATATTACAATATCATTTGTTTATAGCAATTTAAAATAAAATGTATCTCATATCTATTGACACGTACTCCGGCAATAAAAACTCCCAAAACAATGCTTAAAAAAATGGGTTAGAGACGTTAGGCCTGACAAATTAGACCAGCCGACTCAAGTCAATCTATTTATTCGGCAAAGCATGGTGCTATTAATCAGTTGGACAGTCAGTTTAGGCCTTTTGTAAGACCCATTCACTTATCAACAAAAAAGGCCCATCTGGGCCATTGTAGGCTATTATTCAAAATAATTTGAATACTTGCTCACATTTATTAGGTTCAAACATAAAGGCCCAGACTAATATTTCAATAATTTTTTTATGAAACTAAATTCCATATATCAATCAATTAATAAATTAAGTGGCCAATATTCCAAATGTCTCACCAATGTTGCTAAGATCCTTATGACTTAATTAGTTGGCACATTTTAATATTTTCCATGGTGATATCTAAGGCTCATATCTCATCTTCTCTATTGTAGCTATTGATTTTAAAATAATAAATAAATAAAAACCAAAAATATATCGAACTAATTAATAGTTTTCAATCCAGAATACATGGAAGTAACAAATAATAAATATAGAAAAAATATATTTTAATCCTTATAACTTAATGATGCATATAGTTTTAAAAGTAATAAATTAAGCTCTCAATCTATTAAAGTGGAATGACATTGTGTGTGAAGTTTAATATAAAACTAATTAGTAAACCTTTTTTTTGAGAAACCAGCTTTTATATTGAAAACTGAAATCAACCAAAATCTGCTAAAAGTACATCAGCAACTTGTGGTGGGACATTCTCCATCCACACAAAAAACCATCAATAAGTCTCGCCTATTTTGCTAAAAAATGAGCAACTGAATTACCCGACCTATGGATGTGAGAAAAGAAAATACAATTGCAAAAGGGTAAATAGTGCTTAATAGAAGAAATTAAATGGCCAAAAGATGAGAAAGACTCCTCTTCCTTTCTTAAGGCAGAGATGACCACTTCTAAATCTCCCTTGACAATGAAAGAGGGTAGGTTGAGGTCCATAGCTAAGGTGATAGCTCGCACTACTGCTATAGCTTCGACTTCATCTGATGAGGATGGGAGCTTGATTTTCTCCGCCAAGGAAGCAACCACCATCCCTTGAGAGCCACGGACAACCACTCCCACCCTTGCCTCCTCTGTATCAGCAAACACCACCCCATCAAAAAAAATATGATATCCTATTTTTTTGCTAAATATATAATTTTAAAATTATGGTAGTTATTAATAGGTATAAGTAATAGTTAGTTTAAAGATGAAACTTTGAAAGTATTAGCTACTAGCTAGTAGCTACTAGACATTTAGTACCCATAGATTTGGACGCCATGAACATTAGATTAATGTCTTTTTTTTGACAGAAAGATTAATGTCTAACTTAGTAGACTGCATAGCATGCAAAAACATAATGTGTTACGCGGAAAACCTCAGGAGAGTAGGGGGGAACAACCACACTTGGAGTAGACAGGAATCTAAACTCCTGCGTACTGGATTTTTTTGAACAAAAGTTACAATATTTTCGAACTGCAAATTACTCTCCTTTTTTCTTCCCCTCTAAATGTCCTTCCTATTATGGTTTGTTTAGATTAAGGAGGAGGGAAGTAAAGTAGAATTGCCGAAAATTAGTTTATTTCCAACAAACTCTACTTTACTTCCCTTCTCTCTCCTTCCTCAATCCAAATAGGCCATAAAAAGGTTAGACCTTCTCCTTTTGCTTTATGACCAATGATATTTTGTTGTGGTACTGCAGTTCCTGTGTTTTTCTTGATTAACTATTGTACGCACGCACAACTATGGTTGTTACTCCATTTGGTGTTAGGATGTCCTTGGTCACGCCTTAAACCAAACCTGGTCATTAAGGGCCTATTTGGTAGTAGTGTTTAAGTATTGTTATTCATTTTTCAGTATTGTGGAAATACATGTTTGAGTATTATAGAAATACGTGTTAGAAGTGTTACTGTTATTTAAACACTGAAAACTATTGTTTAAAAACCACTACCAAACAAGCCCTAACAATCCTGCCTTTGGGTTTCTTGGATATTTATACAACACATACACATGTGAGACCTTGGTTTGTTATTAGCAATGCTGTGGATGGTTAGAATGAAGCCCGAGTTTCTTTGAGAAAAGGACTTGTTCATGCCCCTAGGGGGTTTGTGACTGTACAGGAGGCATTTATTATGATTTTATTTGTATATAGAATTATTTATTCATAGTGATTTTTTAATGGAGAGTGTAAATATAGAAGGTTTTATATGCATCGGAGAAGTAATGATTTGATTTTGGGAGTACAAAATTTATAAACACATATACAAACATGACATTGAACACACACACACTATATATTACTTGAAACCAATATGAATATAAAAACTATTTATATGCGTACCAATCGAATCTTGACCAACATTCATTAAAATGGACCAAAACAATCCAAATTTTTTCGAAGGCAGAACGAAGGAGTTTCTCATTTTGGTTTGAATTTTTAAGGAGTTGGATTTCATTAAAATGGTTTCGTTGAATTTCATGTTTCTTATGTTCTTAACATGCATATCAAATTTCATTCAAATTAGATATTATTTATTATTTGATTAATAAACTTATTTTTTATACACAATTTTAGATCTTAAAAACTTGAAATTTTAATATTTTTTTGATGACATAACAATTAATCTTTAATCTTTTTAAAATTTTACAAGCATGAAAGATATAAAATGATCATGCAATTTAACAGTTAAATTTTCAAAATTTACACTTAATATACAACTATATGAAAATTTTGAAGAATTTATCTTCAAATTAGTTTGGAAAGAAATTTTATTCATTTAAGATTATATGGATTTTTTTTATAGGACTGTAGACTAAAGTTGAGTGTCTAGTTTGTAGCTGAGTAGTTGTACTATGCTTTCGCTTAGCTAGAATTCACAAAAAAAGAAAAGATAAAAAAGGCCTCGTGTAGTAGTTTTGGTCCTTTTGGAGGCTCTGTTGGCACTTGAAAATAATTTTATAATTTGTCGATTAATTAACTATTGATGCACTTAATTCTAATTGTTTCGAGATTCGTGTTTATTATACACAAGCAGCATTTGGATACTGCGTTTCAGCATCCAGTGTCTGCATTTTTTTTTTTTTTTTGACAGCGCCTCTTGCACTATTTATAGGCTTATGAACAGTGCCAAGCGCGTGAACAGTAACTTTTTGATTTTTTTTTTCAATTTTCAGCAAAATAAACAGTATCCAAATGGACCTACAATCTTTCTCCTAGTTTTACACATATTCCTAGAAACAATAAAAATTGTGACAATTTTGAACTTGAGAGTCATTATTTCATTGCGATTTTAGTTGCTTTAGAGTGTGTAAAACTATGTGAAGCACTTTGTGGACAGCAAGTTTAAACCTTGTTTTAGTGGTAATTTCAATTAATTTAGTAAGGCCATGTTTGGTTTGATTGAAAAGATTTTATAGAAACCATTTTGTAGTTTTATAAGTGCTTGGGTCAACTAAAAAACTCGGTCAACTTGAAATCATTTTCCCTTTGACTATAAAATATGGCTGGTTTTGGTGTAAAATGACAGTTTCATTTTCCCTCATTTTTATTTTTAGCCTCTTAGAGCATTCACAGCAGTGGAGCTAAATAGCTATATTGCTATTTTAGCTCCACTCAAACCCCAAAAACCCACATGCAGCAGTGGAGGCAAAGCTAAAAAATTTTAGCTTTGCGCTACAGTGCTCATGTATCAATACATGAGCACTGTAGCTGAAAGTTATAAAAAAAAAAAATTTTTTATTCGGGCACTGAAGCTACTCTCTCCATTTCCATTTCACTCTCTCCTCTCCTCTCCATTTTCATTTCACTCTCTCCTCTCCATTTCCATTTCACAATCACACTCTGAAGCTCACCCACGCCGACGCCGATCAGCTGAGACCCACGCCAACGCCGATCAGTTGAGACCCACGCCGACGCCGATCAGCTGAGACCCACGCAAGCTCGTCGCCGATCAGACCCAGGCCAATTCAGCTCCACGCAAGCTCGCCGCCGATCAGACCCAGGCCGATTCAGCTCCACGCAAGCTCGCCGCCGATCAAACCCAGGCCGATTAGCTCCACGCAAGCTCGCCGCCGATCAGACCCACGCCGATTCAGCTCCACGCAAGCTCGCCGCCGATCAGACCCACGCCGATCAGACCCACGCCGACATTGTCCTCCTCACCGAAGCCCAGTTCTATGATTGATGATTTTTATTTTGTTTATAATTGGTGATTTTGTTTGGTCTGGGTTGAGGAAAAAGATTGGAGATTTCGGTTGGTTTTTTTTTTTTTTTTTGCTGCTGTGGACTGGTGGTGGTGGTGGTGGTGGTGGTGGTTGTTGTGACTGTGGCTGATGGTAAAGGTGGTTGTGGTTGGTTGTATGAATGTTTTTTGAGTTGTGGGATATATTATTTTATTGTAGGAGATATATTATTTTATTGTGATGTTTATATTATTTTATTGTGTTGAAAGCTAAAATAGATGCACTGCTGCAGCATGTTTTGTAAAGTGTATAGGTAAAATAGATAAAGTAACTTTTTGTATAGCTAAATTGCTAAAATTTTAGATCCACTGCTGTGGATGCTCTTACTCACACTCACTCATTTGAGAGAGAGAGAGAGAGAGAGAGAGAGAGAGAGAGATTCATGGGTGGGTCAATGGTTCAATCTGAAGGTAGCGGTGATGACAGACTTAAGGCAAAGACAACAAGATTGATAGTTCAATCTAAAGGCAGAAGTGACGAAATTGATGCAGAGACAACGAGATCTAGGGGTGAACTACTCGATGACTACTCTTTAGGTTTCCATCTTAAAATTCAGTCAAGTAGCTTTTTCTCATAGAAATAAAGTATATTTTTAGTTAAGTAGCCACATGGTTGAATTTGAAGATGGAAACTTAAGGAACAACACTTAAGTATTGTATCTAATTTTTGCCCTAATGAACCAATGAAACCACAGAGAAAATTTTATACTTCAAACTCAAAATATTTATAAGATACTATAATTTTATAAGAATATTAAATCAGTAATTTTAAAAAATTTAATATAGAAGGCCACAATTTGAATTTTTTCGTAGGACTCAAAATATATAGATCTAGCCCTAATTGTAGTGGAAAGATAGATGAAATAAACACCGTAATAAAAGTTGAAGGATCAAAATATGCTTTTCCTTAAAACTTAATTAAGAAGGTATTAGTTTCATTTTGCTATAAATTAGATCATACTTAATGACTACAACTTCACTCAATATCTTCTAATTTGATAAGAATTTTGAAAATTCAACATTGAATAAAATTTTCTTTTAATATCTTTTATGCCTGTAAAATTTATAAAAGATTAAATATCAATAGTTATATCATCAAATAAATATTTTAATTTTAATTTTTTGTAATATGAAATTATGCATAAATAAAAATATTCTAACATACATATTAAGAATATAAAAAACATGTAATAATGGTTAGATTTTCAAAATATGTAGTTATATTAATTTTTTTAGAAAGAGTTATAGTCATTGACTACACCCTAGTTTATAAAAAATTAAAAAAAAAAAAAAAAACTGTTGTAAGTGCACAATTGCACCTGGACCCAAAGACAATCACGGGTTCAGGCCCAATGTGCCTTAAACAATAAAATTTGTAGAGTGTGGGCTTGAAACCTGGGTTAAAAGTACTGGGAGCTTGATAACAGGCTTTTATAAACAAACACAAGTAAATAACGAACGATAATGACAAATGGATCTCATCGGACTCGAGCCGATGACTACTTCTTTATTATTTCTCTTTCTTCCTTCAAGATTACAATTTCTTAATTTCTTTCTTAGTTTTCCGATCCCCCTTTTCTTTGGCCTTTATCCCCCTTTTTATACTTCCTTCCCTGATACTTTTTGAACAGCGACTAGAAGTTTCCACCTCACTGTTCAGGGGTCACTTCCCCATTAATGCGGCCAGGGAGGTAGGTGCAGAGTCTTTAATGCGGAGGTGGCAGCCTTTGCTCTAGATATTTTCCTTAACACTAGGGTATCGAAAAGGTTCAGGGTTTCCCCCTTTAACCATTAGTCTTTCTAGAGTTGAGCTTTGACCTTCATAATGAAACTTTGAATTCTCTAGGGCTTGTCCGAGGAGAAGCTCGTCCTTGGCTGTAACCTTGGACCCTCGGCGTATTGGCCAATTTGTAGAGTTCAATTCTGAAGTAGGTCGGCCCTTCATGCTACAGTCCAAAGGCCCATATGCCCATTTGGGTCCTTTTATTCCCCACAATAGCCCCTTAAAACTCTATTTTTCATCATCCGAGGAGAAAAATAGGATTTTGATCCAACGAGAACGAACTCTGCATACTTTATGAATGATTGCACGTGTGGAAACCGTTTCGCATTCCAGAAGACGCCACTTGGCGGTTTTATTTTCAAAAATGCGCGCATTTATTACTATAAGTTACACCTTGTCCCCCACGTTCAACGGTGAGATGGGCATCCAACGGTCCTCGTTATTTCACGAAAATTTGGGCGGGACAAATATAATTTCGAGGCCGCTTCCCACACGTGATGACGCTTCGGGAACCTGCGCCTTCATTTATTTCTCCAGAGACTAATCCCATCAAAACATCAGCAATCACCTTTTGTCTACACAAATCCGTGGAAACTCGCATAACTTCAAGTCTGTAAGTTCTCATTCCTTTTTTCTCTTAACCCTTTCTCCTCGGACCCTGTCCTCGGCTCTCCTTATAATCATTCCCCCTTTTAGAATTTAGCCTTTCGTTCATATTTGATGGGAAAGTTCAAGTGTCTAGTTGATACCGCCGCTGGAATGGAAGGCTTCAAAGCCAAATATCACATTCCCGGCGATGCAGGTTTAAAATATTGCCCGGCGGAAGCCGTGGCCGGTTCTAGGATGGCCAGTTCTAGGAAGGCCGGAGAGGTTATCATCCCAATGGTAGCCTTTGTAGAAGGTGGGATAACCCTCCCAATGAAGCCTGTAACCAGGGAGTACCTCCGCAACTACCGGTTGTGTCCCGATCAGTGCGCCCCAAACGTTTTTAGAGTTTTGAGTAGCGTCGACGCTCTGAACGAGCAAATAGGTCTGAACCTCACCTGGCATGATGTTATCTTTATGTACGAATGCCACAAACTCACTGGAGTCGGTTATTACATCAAATCCCGCTCCAGCGTAGTTAGGTTGATCTCCTGTTTGCCCAAGTCCAACAAAGGCATGAAGGATGACTACCTCATCGTCTCTGGCAATTGGCACGACGGCCCCCACTGCCTAGTTGAGTGGGGAGTTCCAGGTGCGACGCCTTAGGATTTAACTTCCCATCCCATAACTCCCTAAATCATCTAGGAATGTGCATTTGCATTTATTCGGACGTCTACCTTTATTTTATTTATATGTTCTGCGAATCTAACCATGTTTGTCTATTTGGATGTTTTTCTTTGCAGATAAGCAAAACGTACGCCCGCGCCTAAGCCACTGCAACGTTGCGGACTTGAATAGGGTGCTGCGCTCCGAGGTGTTTGTTAGCAGAGACCTACAGCTTAGAGCGGCCCACTTGATTTTGGGATACGATCCCGTCTCCTCGGACTTCCAGGAGATCGAGAACGCCATAATCGCGGGTGACCGAAGGCGTAGGAAAATCAACGTAGCCAGACGTCACTTCTTGGACGATCACGACATCCCTGACGTCCCTCACACCGTCTTATACACACAGCCCATAGCGGCAATTCCCCTCGCTGTGCACTCTCAGGCTATTGACGTCCCAGAGGAGCGAGTGTCTTCCTCGAACACATTGGACGAGGAGATAGACCAGTTTCAGCTTGAGGACTCCCTACGACCTCGCGGAAACCCGTTTGTTATCCTTTCCGATGAGGAAGAAGAAGAAGCCGAGGCCTCTGGGATCGCGGGTCTAGTGATAGCGCGTCCGGACGACAGTTCCATTGAAGAAGATATGGACAAGCTAAAGGATCTTATGACCGATAGAGGCGCCCGAGTGGCAAAGAAAGGGACACGGGGGTCCCAGGTTCCCCCGGCTTTACCACTACCTCCTCCTCCTCCAGCTGACCCTAAGCCTCCAGCCGAAGATCCCAAGAAGAAAAGGAAAGCGGAGGTTGAGGGGGCTGGAGGTGAAAAGCAAAAGAAGATGAAACAGCCCGTGCCGGCCCAGCAGCAGAAGTTGGACAAGGGCAAAGGGCGCGCCCGCTCAGTTGAAAGCGGGGAGATCAGAGACGTGGCCGAGGTGCGCCGAGCACCAGCTACCTGGTCTCCTGACTTGAGGCTAGACGGCGCTCCCGTTCCCTGCCATTCCAGTATCAGGGCGGTCCAGCAAGGCCACGCTCACCACCTAGCCGAGGTGCTGGAGCGCCCTCTTCTGCTTCCCAAGGACATGGAAACCTTGGAGAAGATGGGTCAGCCGCAGCTGTTCCTCTCGTTGAAGAGGGGTTTAGCTCTGGTAAGTTCCATCTTACACTAACAGTCTATACTGGTTTGTAAACACTTCACTGCATTTAACCTCTTATCCTTTTTGCAGTCCATCCAAGAGGTTTTCGCTGCCGAGAAGTTCGTGGACGACTCTCGGAAGCGCGCTGGGATGGAGCAGGAGCTAAGGCAAGAGGCAGAAAGATCTCTAAGCCAGGCCCTAGCAGAGAATGGGAAAATCACGTCCCAGCTGGCCGACTTGAAAAAAGAAAGAGATGGTGACAAGGCCAGCTTGAAGATGATGACAACCCAAGTGGAGGGGCAGCGTAAGCTCCTTCGTCAAAAGGATGACGAGCTCGCCCAAGTCCAATAGGCACGATCTGACTTGGAAAAGGAGCTTACGTGGGCTAAGGAGGAGGCTCGCGCCCATCAGCACGCACTGGAGGCTACGAAGAAGGCCAGTTATCAGGAGGGGGTGACCAGAACGCAAGAAGAGCTGACAGAGGCCTTCGCGGCCTTGTGCCGAGAGTACTGTCAGCAGGTCTGGGGAGAGGCCATGAATGCGGTAGGGGTTCCTCAAGCTTCCGAGCTGAGGAAGCCCGAGAACATCTGGCTTCCTCTAGACATACAGGAAATTGAAGACCCTCCTGTTGCTGCCTCTCCTGCCCTTCCTCCTGTAGTGGAAGAGCTCGTTGTTGCTCCTACAGAACCTGAAGGTTCCCACAAAGAGAAGGACGAGTGTGGTGGTGCCGAGAAGGAGCAGATCCAAAGTGTGGAGCCCCCCATGCCTTCAACAGACAAAGGGAAATAAGTCTTGTCCACCTTTGAGCTGGAATTGAAGAGTACTGAGGCTGGCAACAGCTCCCTTCAAGACCCCCCTTCCCTAGTTTAGGGCCTAGTATAGGAATTTTCTGTACTCCCCTTCTTTGTATATAATTAATGAAGAAGATTTTTATTCAATTTTTGTTCACATTGTCTTTGTTTTACTTTATTCTTTTTGTGCTTGCCATGAGAGCTTTTAATAACAAACAGTTAAAGGGGAAGCAGAATAAATAAGTACAACTCCACCATGCAATTAACTATGACTTCAAAACTGCCACATAACTTAATTTAGACATCAAATAATACCAAAGTTAGACAACTCATATGACAGTTAAACCTTTGTAATCTGATATATTGCTTTCAGCAGGATGTAAGGTCCGAAGACCATTCCTTGCAAAAATTTTGCTTAACACTTAAAAATGAAGAACTTGAGATCCAAATTAATAAATGATGAGATAATGATTTCCATAAAAAGGGTGATAAGAATAAGAATAGTGACAAAATATTAAGAATAGTGACAAGGTTTGGTCCGAGGACTATACTTAACCAAGTTTCTATTTGATTTTTAAGAATAGTAACTTCAAGTGTTAATTTCCCCAAAGTAGGAGGTCCGAAGACCCGGCATAACTAAGGTTCTGTTTAACAAATGACACGACATCAATTTCCACAAGGTTTGTGGTCCGAGGACTGCACTTAACCAAGTTTCTGTTTGATTCTTAAGAACAGTAGATTCAAATGTTAATTTCCCCAAAGTAGGAGGTCCGAGGACCCGGCATAACTAAGGTTCTGTTTAAAAAATGACAAGACATCAATTTCCACAAGGTTTGTGGTCCGAGGACTGCACTTAACCAAGTTTCTGTTTGATTCTTAAGAATAGTAGTTTCAAATGTTAATTTCTCCAAAGTAGGAGGTCCGAGGACCCGGAGTAACTAAGGTTCTGTTTAACAAATGACAAGACATCAATTTCCACAAGGTTTGTGGTCCGAGGACTGCACTTAACCAAGTTTCTGTTTGATTCTTAAGAATAGTAGCTTCAAATGTTAATTTCCCCAAAGTAGGAGGTCCGAGGGCTCGGCATAACTAAGGTTCTGTTTAACAAATGACAAGACATCAATTTCCACAAGGTTTGTGGTCCGAGGACTGCACTTAACCAAGTTTCTGTTTGATTCTTAAGAACAGTAGCTTCAAATGTTAATTTCCCCAAAGTAGGAGGTCCGAGGATCCGGCGTAACTAAGGTTCTGTTTAACAAATGACAAGACATCAATTTCCACAAAGTTTGTGGTCCGAGGACTGCACTTAACCAAGTTTCTGTTTGATTCTTAAGAACAGTAGCTTCGAATGTTAATTTCCCCAAAGTAGGAGGTCCGAGGACCCGGCGTAACTAAGGTTCTGTTTAACAAATGACAAGACATCAATTTCCACAAGGTTTGTGGTCCGAGGACTGCACTTAACCAAGTTTCTGTTTGATTCTTAAGAACAGTAGCTTCAAATGTTAATTTCCCCAAAGTAGGAGGTCCGAGGACCCGGCGTAACTAAGGTTCTGTTTAACAAATGACAAGACATCAATTTCCACAAGGTTTGTGATCCGAGGACTGCACTTAACCAAGTTTCTGTTTGATTCTTAAGAATAGTAGCTTCAAATGTTAATTTCCCCAAAGTAGGAGGTCCGAGGACCCGGCATAACTAAGGTTCTGTTTAACAAATGACAAGACATCAATTTCCACAAGGTTTGTGGTCCGAGAACTGCACTTAACCAAGTTTCTGTTTGATTCTTAAGAACAGTAGCTTCAAATGTTAATTTCCCCAAAGTAGGAGGTCCGAGGACCCGGCGTAACTAAGGTTCTGTTTAACAAATGACAATACATCAATTTCCACAAGGTTTGTGGTCCGAGGACTGCACTTAACCAAGTTTCTGTTTGATTCTTAAGAACAGTAGCTGCAAGTGTCAGAGGTACTCATAACTTTGAAATATTACCCCAAGTTGGGTTCTTAGAAGTCCCTACAACCTTTCTTAGTACAAGATCACCAGGTGTAAGTGGCCTTAGCTTCACATGGGCATCATATCCCCGTTTTAGCTTCTGTTGATAGTAAGCCATTTGGACCATAGCTGCCTCGCGTCGTTCCTCGAGTAAATCAAGACCTTTCTCCAGGAGTCGATTGTTATTCTCCGGGCTAAAAGAGCTCGTCTTTAGGGTGGAAAAACCAGATTCCAGAGGTATCACCGCCTCGGCTCCATAAGTCATAGAGAATGGCGTTTCTCCCGTGGACCTGCGCGGTGTGGTCCGATACGTCCATAGAACATGAGGGAGCTCTTCTACCCATCTGCCTTTCGCATCGTCCAACCTTTTCTTAAGCCCACTGACTATGACCTTGTTAGCGGCCTCGGCTTGCCCATTCCCCTGAGGATAAGCTGGGGTGGAGTATCTGTTTATGATACCCATGTCACCACAATATTGCCTAAAGGCCTTGCTGTCAAATTGAACGCCATTGTCGGAGATAAGTGTGTGTGGTATACCGAATCTAGTGACAATATTTTTCCAGACAAACTTCTTGGAATCAATATCTCTGATATTTGCTAAGGGCTCGACCTCAACCCATTTGGTGAAATAGTCTGTTCCCACAAGAAGCCATCTTTTATTTCCTGCTGCTCTCGGAAATGGCCCCACTATGTCCAATCCCCACTGCGCAAAAGGCCAAGAACTGGAGAGAGGGTTGAGAACCCCTCCAAGTTGATGAATATTAGGGGCGAACCTCTGGCATTGATCACATTTTCTGGCATAGTCCTGAGCCTCCCTCTGCATGTTGGGCCACCAATAACCCTGAGTCAGGGCCCTATGGGCTAAGGACCTTCCCCTAGTGTGGCTTCCACAAATCCCTTCATGCAGTTCTTCGAGAAGTGCTTCCGTTGATTCAGGGTGCACACACAATAAGTACGGTTCTGAGAAGGATCGTTTGTACAGTTTCTGATCCTCAGATAGCCAAAAACGTGGCGCCTTCCGACGCACCTTCTCTGCTTCAGACTTGTCCTCAGGAAGGATGTCGTTCTTAAGAAAAGATACGACTGGGTCCATCCAACTAGGTCCAAGCCTTATTAGATGGACGCGAGCCGCCTTGGCGAGGATAAGAGTTGGCTCCAGCAAATCCTCCACAAGGATAATCCTGGGCAAATCCTGAGCCGAGGACGTTGCTAACGTAGCCAAGGAATCGGCATGAGTGTTCCCACTCCTAGAGATGTGAGCTAAGACAAAGGAGTCAAATTCTGCTTGCTGACGCTTGACCTGGGCCAAATATTCTTGCATTCTTGGGTCCCTGGCCTTCATGGTCCCATGACCTAGCCGACCACTAACTGAGAGTCCGAGAACGCATGGAATTCCTTTCCACCCATCTTATGTAACATGTTCATGCCCACCAGAACTGCTTCGTATTCGGCTTCATTATTAGTAGCCGAGAATGATAGCCTTAGAGATTTTTCAAAGAATTCCCTCTGGGGATATCAGAACAAGTCCCACACCAGACCCTCTCTGATTAGCTGCCCCATCCACATACATTTTTCAAGTCAAAGGCCCTGCGGCCGTGATCACACCAACTGATTTTACATCCATGCGTGCTTCTTTTAGAGTCTCTTCTGGCAATGGTTCAGTAAACTCTGCCACCAAGTCAGCGAGGACCTGGCCCTTCACCGAGGTGCGAGGTTTGTATTTAACGTTAAAAGCTCCTAATATGGTTCCCCACTTTGCCACCCTACCAGTGTAGTCGGCGCTGCGTAACACTGCCTTGAGAGGCAATTGGGTCAGAATCACCACAGTATGAGACTGAAAATAATGAGGGAGCTTTCGCGTGGCATGAACTATGGCCAGAAGCGCTTTCTCCAAGAGCAAGTAGCGCACCTCGGCCTCATTCAAAGACTTACTAACATAGTAGACCGGTCTTTGCACCCCACTTTCATTCCTGATAAGGACCAGGCTGACCGCGTGTACGACCACTGCCAAATAAGCAAACAAGACCTCGTCCGCCTCGGGACGAGACAAAATGGGTGGCCGAGAAAGATATTGTTTAAGCTGCTGGAAAGTTAACACGCAGCCCTCGGTCCATTGAAACCCTTTCCACTTATTCAACAATTGGAAGAAGGGACGGCATCGGTCAGCTGACCGAGAGATAAACCTATTCAATGCGGCAATCATCCCGGTCAATTTCTGGATTTCTTTTGGGTTGCGAGGAGGCTGCAAGTCCTGAATAGCCTTTACCTGTGCTGGGTTTACCTCTATGCCTCTATGAGTGATCATGTACCCCAAGAACTTTCCAGACCCAACGCCGAAAGAGCATTTTGAGGCATTAAGGCGCAGCTTGTACTTTCTTAACACCTGAAAGGTGTCAGCCAGGTCTTACACGTGTGAAGGTACCGTTTTGCTCTTTACCACCATATCGTCTACATACACCTCGATAGTCTTCCCCAATTGCTGTTCGAACATCCTGGTCATCATTCTTTGGTAAGTAGCCCCAGCATTTTTCAAACCAAATGGCATGACCTTATAATGATAATTCCCCGTCGGAGTAATGAAGGCAGTCTTTTCTTGATCCTCCAATGCCAAGGGAATCTGGTGGTAACCCTGGAAGGCGTCCAAAAAACTCATCCGAGGATGTCCGACAGTGGCATCCACTAGTTGATCAATACGCGGCATTGAGAACGAATCTTTGGGACAGGCCTTGTTCAGATCAGTAAAGTCCACACATACCCTCCACGTTCCATTCTTCTTTTTAACAAAAACTGTATGGGCCAACCACTTGGGGTAGAAAACTTCTTTGATAGCCCCAGCCCTCTTGAGTTTAAGCACCTCTTCCTTCACAGCCTCGGAATGTTCTCTGGAAGAGCGCCGAGGTGGCTGCCTTCTCGGAACAATAGCTGGGTTGACATTTAAATGATGACAAATGAAGCTCGGATCGACGCCTGGAGCTTCGTAAGGATCCCACGCAAAAACATCAATATTGTCCTTTAGAAATTCTAACAATTCGATCTTCTCTTGGTGTGGCAAAAGTATGCCGACTTGGAAGAACCTCTCTGGGTTATCGGCTACTGGAAACTTCTCTAACTCCTCACAATGTGTCTCCTCTCCTGTCACCATCCCAGATGAACCAGGAGCTGTTAACTACTATAAGTCTTTGGTGATTAAAGCCGAAGACTCGGCTTCTGTCTGATGCAGTACTGCAGCCGATATGCATTGCCTGGCCACCGATTGGCTGCCGAGAACTCCTCAACATATTCCCCCGAGGGGAATTTAACTTTAACATGCAAAGTAGAGAAGACAACTCCCAGAGCGTGCAGCCAAGGCCTGGCGAGGATGACCGTGTATGGAGAGTACGCATCAACCACGATGAAGTCCACTTCAACCGTTTCTGAGCCGGATTGAACGGGCAAACGAATCTGTCCCTTCGGCACAACGGACCTCCCTTCGAAGCTTATAAGTGGCGAGTCGTAAGGAGTAAGATCTTCCAGCTTTAATCTTAACCCCTTAAATAGATCAGGGTACATGATATCTGCACCGCTGCCCTGATCTATCATCACCCTCCTCACATCATAGTTCCCTATCCTAAGCGTAACTACAAGAGCATCGTCATGGGGTTGGATAGTCCCTACTTTATCCTCCTCAGAAAATCCCAAGACGGGCAAATTGAGCTTCAACCTCTTCGGCCTGCAGCCTGCCTCCTCGGCCTGAGAATGGGAAACTGCCATCACCCTAGTGGGAGCCGAACCGGTCCTGCCAGGTGCAGCAAAAATAACATTAATTGTTCCTAAAGCCGGCCGAGATGAATTATTCCTCTGATTGTTTGAACCAGATTGACTGCCCTGCCCGCTAGGTTGGCACAGGTGCTGCTTCAGTTTTCCTTCACTGACAAGCTGCTCCAAGTGGTTCCAAAGGGTCCGACAGTTCTCAGTAGTGTGGCCCACATCCTGGTGGTACTGGCAAAAGAGGTTCTGATTCCTCTTCGCAGGGTCTCCTGCCATCTTATCAGGCCATTTGAAGAAGGGTTCCTTACGAACTTTCTCCAGCAGCTGATGTACTGGTTCTCGGAACACAGTGTTCACGGCCTGAGGTGCTGCCGAGGCGAACTGCCCAACGTAATCTCTCTTCGGCCTGTTATTGTGGTACCTGTCCGACCTGAAATCCCTTCTCTCCTGCGGGATAACCTTCTCCTTACCCTTTCCTTGCTGTTGGTCTTCCTCCACTCTCTTATACTCGTCAATACGGTCCATGAGGCGACGTACACTGCGGACGGGCTTTTTAGTCAAAGACTTTCTCAGGTCGTGATCAGTAGGAAGGCCTACCTTAAAGGTATTAAGCGCCACCTCATCAAAGTCGCCATCTATTTCATTAAACATCTCCCAATAACGGTCGGAGTATGCTTTCAACGTCTCCCCCTCCCTCATGGTCATGGATAACAGCGAGTCCAATGGCCGAGGGACTCTGCTACACGTAATGAACCGCGAAGCGAATGCTCTAGTAAGCTCCCCAAACGAACCTATAGACCCCGATTTAAGGCCGTTGAACCACCTCATAGCAACAGTTCCCAGGCTAGAGGGGAAAACTTTACACATCAGGGTCTCGTTGTGAGAGTGCACCGCCATCCTCTGGTTAAAGTGACTCACGTGCTCCACCGGATCAGTCCGGCCATTATAGATGGTAAAAGTGGGCTAGGTAAACCTCCTGGGAAGCCTTCCTTTCTCAATCCTCCGTGTAAATGGAGATTTGGAGAATTGGTGCAACGCCCTACTCATAGCATCGTTGCCTAAGCCCCTAGAATGAAGCTTCTTACGTCTGGGAGTTGGCTGGTCGTCCTCCTCACCGGAGGACGTTGCACTGGTGGGGAAGCGCGACCTCGAGCTGTAGCCACTTCCCCTATCCTCCTCTGAGGAAGGATTAGATGAGGACGGTGAAAACCTACGTTTAGCACGACGCAACTTTCTCTTCAAACGATTGATTTCCTTCTGCATGGATTTAGAACCCTCCTCATGGGTGGTGCTACCCCCACCATGAGTATGGCTAGCGCCGGGGTATTCTGTATGGACACTTCCCTCACGATCCCTTTGACGCTCAAGGCGCTCGAAACGATCCTCCGGTTGTGATCCCTGTGACTCTGCATGGTGAGAACCTAGGCCTGCCATGGTATCCCAACCTTTTCTAGACCAGGTTTCCTACAGACGGCGCCAATTGTAAGTGCACAATTGCACCTGGACCCAAAGACAATCACGGGCTCAGGCCCAATGAGCCTTAAACAATAAAATTTGTAGAGTGTAGGCTTGAAACCTGGGTTAGAAGTACTGGGAGCTTGATAACAGGCTTTTATAAACAAACACAAGTAAATAACGAACGATAATGACAAATGGATCTCCTCGGACTCGAGCCGAGGACTACTTCTTTATTATTTCTCTTTCTTCCTTCAAGATTACAATTTCTTAATTTCTTTCTTAGTTTTCCGATCCCCCTTTTCTTTGGCCTTTACCCCCCTTTTATACTTCCTTCCCTGATACTTTTTGAATAGCGACTAGAAGTTTCCACCTCACTGTTCAGGGGTCACTTCCCCATTAATGCGGCCAAGGAGGTAGGTGCAGAGTCTTTAATGCGGAGGTGGCAGCCTTTGCTCTAGATATTTTCCTTAACACTAGGGTATCGAAAAGGTTCAGGGTTTCCCCCTTTAACCATTAGTCTTTCTAGAGTTGAGCTTTGACCTTCATAATGAAACTTTGAATTCTCTAGGGCTTGTCCGAGGAGAAGTTCGTCCTCGGCTGTAACCTTGGACCCTCGGCGTATTGGCCAATTCGTAGAGTTCAATTCTGAAGCAGGTCGGCCCTTCATGCTACAGTCTAAAGGCCCATATGCCCATTTAGGTCCTTTTACTCCCCACAACTGTCTTACCTTAAATATTTACTATCAAATAAGGGTGATAATTTGTGTTTGCATGTCAAATTCACATCATATCAACTCATAAATATTCGACTATATGGGTTAAAACTAACCCGACACGTTTATTAAACGGGTTAGAATTCTTCAACCCTAACATGATCTGTTTATTAAATAGGTTAGTCATGTCGACCCATTTATCAAATTTTATCAAAGTAAAATTTATATATATATATATATATAAATTTTAGTATTAACTCAATTAATTTGAACTAAAAAATACCAATATTTAAAAAGAAATTAAAACTAACGAGTATATGTTTCACAAATAATCATTCAAAATAAAAGCATATTTCAATATTACAAATAATCAATCATAATATGTCAAAGAAAATAAACTACAACAACTAATAAGTTTATATATCTAGAGTTAGTATATTAGTAAAATAACATGACAAGTTTATTAAAAGGGTCATGTTTATTAAAATGGTCAGTTGTGTTAACAAGAGTTTTATACCAACCTATTAAGTCTCAACCAATAGCCTACTAACTTCATATCGTGTCATGTCATGTTACAAGTTGATTAATATATTCAATGTAGGCATTAAACCGTTACATTAATCATGTGCAATAAAATATTGAGGTATTATTTTAGTGTATATACAAGATGTATCACATAAATCTAATAAAATTTAACTAAAGACTAAAACAAGCACTGACTTGCTATTGAAAAATATGCATTTTTTATTAAAAAATAGCAATTTTAAAATATGTCTTTGAAAACACAATTTAAAATATCATAATTAAACATTTGATTTGGGTTTTTAGGCTAATTTGTTTGTTTTAACAATTTTTGAAAAATGCTATCTTCACAATATTTTCATAACAAATTCTAATTAGCAATTGTTACTAGTTCTAATTTACATATCATTAAAATTATTTTTTTTTTTACCGATAACAATCTACTATTTAGGATTTGTTATGAAAGTGTTAAGAACATATTATGAATATAACATTTCCCATCATTTTTTAGTTCAATCTTTAATGGACTAAAATTTTGAAAAAGTCCTTTTATTTTTAATGAGAGAACTTTTATTTACGATGTTGGTCAATTTTTTTTTTTAGGTGGTCATTGACTCATATTAATTCAGAATTTGTTTTTAAGCATAAAATTGTTTTTATTCCCAAGTTGAGGTGGTCCTGTGACCACCCTCAATTATACATGGCGCCGCCAGTGCTAGTGGGTTGTGTTAAATTTTGTCACTCCTCCTATCAGATATGGATATCGCTGCTAGTTTGGTGTGCGTATTTCCTAGTTCCTAAGCTAACGCAGTGATCCTTATGTGAAATTGTAAATGACTACCGAAAGTAAAAGAGCCCAATTCGATTAACGCATATCGTATAGATATAGTAATAGTTGGTAAACAGAACACTGAACTATGTACAACAACGTACCCCCAAAAACAAAAATTACAGTGTAAAACAAGCTAGTTTAATTTCCAGGGAAGGCACTGGAGCTTAGAGCAAGACCCTGTCCATGTACTCGTGCATTCACCTTTTTCGCCATCACAACACTTGCAAGCAACTCCAAGTGTCGAGAAGATCTCTGAAAATCCTGTAATTCAAAAGACACTAAATAATATAAGCGAAAATCACCAAATATTAGGAAAAAAAGAAAAGAAAAACAGAGAGATAGTGTAATTCTTACTTTGTTGGGAAAGTGGCCTTGCTTCTGTGACTATTGGTTTCTGTGATGTAGAAACAATCATTATAAGCAACAGCAGAAGAAGCAGTGGCTTAGGTAAACCCATATGTTTATTGATTCGAGTAGAACTAAACCTCAGATGCCATATATTTCATTGCCCAGAGGAAGAGACGGAGGCTGGCAATGTCTTTGAAAATACCCAGGCCTCTGTTCTATGTTAGTTAAAGAAGATGATAACATATATATGGATTACTTTAGTGTGGAAAAGTTGTGGTGATAATGAATCTAGAAGGGTGGCTATTTAATTTATGCTTTAATAATTGGAGCATATTGCATATATTATATTATTATCTCTAGAAGACAAAGAAAGACATATAATTGGCCGGTGTCACACGTTTCCAACTTCTTTACGACTCTATAGGGGGGAGGCACTTGGTGGAAGTTTCCCCAAGTCTTTCAAGTCAAGTGGGGAAGGCGGGACCGACCTACTGCTTCATTACTTTGTAGTTTGTACCGTCATTCTAGGGTCTAGACTCTATAGAGTACTCTAGACAAATATAATTATAGGAGTTTTTGGCTTTTTTCATTTTTGTTGTTTCATTTTGTTCACTTTCTATCTGAGTCCTTTGATTTTTTGAGTTGTTCACACTTCACAACATGAGATTCATCGAAAGTGGCCCTCATTGATTTTAGAGCACCTTTTTCGTATTTTTCTCAAGTATTTTCGCGTTGGTGTGTCAAGGCCTTCGTTGAAATTGAACTCGTTACCTTTTCCCCTTATGCTACGGTAAAAGGGCAGTTAAGTGATAGATGAGCTATGACTATGAGTAAAGTCTATAACAGTTATAACTAGGAGGGGAACATAGGGTTTGAACAAACATGTAGACACTTTTTCCTCGTGGTGAAATTTGAAATTTCTAGTAAATTTTCCACCACAACAAAGCTAGTAGGCACTAGGCATTCCATGGATGGTGAGAGAACACATCATTTTGATTGCATCACATGGGTCCCTCTATGCTCTAATAATGCATATTATAGTACCCAAGTCTTCGTCAACCAAGGACAAAAACATCAAGCAATAATTAACTACATACATTTTGAGTCACAGAAGCAAGGATTGTGCTAAAGAATATGAAGTTCTGTCCAACTAAAGTATGAACTCAATAAAAAAACTAACCCAACCACCCACTCTTTGTTGTCTATAGATTACTATGTACTTAAGAAGAAGGAGATTACTTTGTAGTATGTAGGTTCCGAAGTACTAGTCATTAGATATACACAAATATAAACTATAGGAAGTCGTTGTCTTAAGTAACTTGCACACGGTAGGCTATTGATTAAGTTAATTTAACCTTGTCCTTACAACAAGTTCAGTTTGCAGGAGCTCTTAATTAACCTAGGAGGACTATGTTCACTTTGCCATACAAATCCACCACTCAAAAGGTATGCCACACAATTTGTGGTTCGCTAATGATTCTTGCTTTGTGGCCATAATCTTTAAGAACTTTGGCTTCATCAGAGGAGGATTTTTTTTTTTTAGTAATGAAAAATAAAAATAAAAAGCTAATTTAATGGAAACGTGAGCGGCAGGATTCGAACCTGCGCGGGCAGAGCCCACATGATTTCTAGTCATGCCCGATAACCACTCCGGCACGCCCACTGGGATGCCTACTATTGCCCACTTTTATATACTTATAACATATCTCCACTACACGGAAGTCTAAAATTAAAAAACATCAGTGGAGATGCGGGGTATCGATCCCCGTACCTCTCGCATGCTAAGCGAGCGCTCTACCATCTGAGCTACATCCCCGAGACATGCATCATCCTTATAATATTTTATACTCTAGTTTAGTAACATACGTACAGTCAATCCATATGAACTAAAAAGCTAACACAGAAGTTTAAGTTTGCCATGTAGTTTTATCTATTTCTTCATTTATCCTCTTCTTATTTTTCTGTCCAAATCAGCAGGACGACTATGAAATTCCTATCTCAAACTTTTTTTTTTTTTTTTTTTTCATATCTCATTTATTTTGCTTTAGATGATATATCTTCTTTTTCCAAACAATATTAGAATAATTAATAATCTTCTTTTCAGGTCTTCACTCACATTTCCAAATCAAATCAATGTCTCAACCCAACTATCTTTTTTCTCCCCAAAAGAAAAAAAAAATACTAATTCTCTCAAGCATTTTCGCATGTCACAAATTAAAGCAAAATATTCAATTATTTTAATACAATGCCAAAAAAACAGAAGGACAAAGGTAAAATTGGAAAGAATTTTGATTTCAAGCACAATCAAATGCTTATTTTGGAACCCTTTTTTTTTTTTGCTAAATAATACTTCATTGAACAAATACAAAAAGACAAGATCTTTTGGTGTCTCTGATGAAGACTTCAATGGAGCAGCAAGGACTTTAAAGGGGCTGTATTACATACAAATTGATTCAATGCACCATCCTCTAAAATAATGTTGGCTAATCCTGACTCACGACCATTTGCGATGCCAATAAACTGTTTTAATTTGAAAGACAACTAGCATTGAATCAAGTTGGTTATGCTTTTTCATCTATTGATTTTGATTTCTGAGTTTCTAACAAGGTGATTTTTTTTTTTTTTTTTAATTTATTAAGAAACGATCAAGGTGAGTTAATTTGAACACACAATTTTTGATGCGGGACAGTCAATGAAGAGTTGTTCCACAAATTCAAGGATTGCATTACATTTTTATTTTATTTTATGAAGTGTGCGTTTGGAATGCACGTTGAACGTGCACTTCTGTGTTTTGCTGAAAAATAGTAGGTCCCAGACACTATTTACAAGACCCACAAGTACTTTTTTCAGCAAAAAAAACTTTAAAAATGGATCCTACGGCACTATTCACACATTTAAAAATTATTTTATTACAATGTTTTCAGTTTTCAGCAATAAGCGATATCCAAACAAACCCAAAAAGATTGCATTACATAATGTGCAGTTTATACTATAAATGTTTTGTTTACGTTGTTAGAATATAAACAACCATAATATAAATTCTAAGATCTTGAACTATCATGATTTCACAGCTACACAAATTAATTAGAAAGATTACTCTGATCCATTGTTAAAATTTTCTAAAGATTAAATATTAGTATAAAACATATTCAAAAAAAAAATCTTAGTATAAAACGCACTTAATTCTTATAGCATTGGTTTCTCTCTAAACCCTTTTTTTCTCTTTAAATAATCAGTGTCAGTGATGGGGTAGTTGAATGTCTCTTTTGTGGATAGAGAGTGTTGGAAAATCTAGTTTTGCATCTCATACAAAACACATAGCGGAAACAACAAAGACAAATCTACTTCATTCATGAGAGATAACATGTAACCTTGAATTCTAGAACAAAGAATAGAAAGCATACCTTGATGCAGTGAAATTCAAAACCAAGACTTGAGAATACCTTTAATCTTCATCTCAATTCCACATAATGCCCAAGAAGTGTGGTATCTCAATTAGTCTTTATGTACGATGATTCTCAAAGAAAAATCATTCTTCTTCTCCTTGTAAAGAAAAACTGTTTTCTTTCTTTTCATCACACATACATTCTAACTACATTGATAGTTACTTTATTTAACAACTCTTATTAAATAAAATCTGATTATCTAATTAGGTTAGCCTTTTAGGCCTACCCAATTGAGCTTTAATTTCTGGCTTGAGATTGGACCAAAGGGAACAAATAAGACTCTAGCTACAATGGACCTTGGGCTTTTCTGTCAACTTTTAACAAGTCCAAAATTACCATTAATTATATTTAATATCACTATATAAATATAATTGCACTTTAGGTCTTATTAATAAATTATATCCCAAGATTCTAATAATATCATTTGAGCCCTCCATGAAATATCCATAGTGAACAAAGTCATAGTAAACTGTCACTTTGTAAAAAACCATTTTATCCTTGAATACTCGATTTAATCTTTTAGTTATTCACATTTATTGAAATCTAATTTCAATAAATATAAGCTTTAGTAACTCCTTACTAAAGTGGGCGCTCTGAATAACCAGTTCTCATTAAACTTATCTCAATGGGATATTTCGTATCTTTACAAAAGAAATTATGGATTCCATCTTGAGAATATGTGTTCCCTCAACACTACTTGTGGTTACCCAACATACTGAGGTTTTGATCGTGAATATTAGATCTCACTCCTGATATATTAAAGTAACTCACATTTCATGATAGGATTCATTATCCTCTCAAGATTGAGAGTCTATAAAATTAGAAGTCGTAAGATTAATTATTCTAGTGACAGTTGTTGATTGAATAAATAATCTCACAGCAGTCCAGTTCAATATGTTTATACTCTTAAAACACGACAACTAGAAGTATCCACTTCCATGATCAAGAGAAATCATCTTAGCTGATGTGTTATAGTCTTCGCAGATGAAACGCCCAATTTCATTACCAACTACAATCTACATTTTGAGTTTACAAGAAATTTGTGATTTACATCTTCTGTGACTTTTCACATAAACCATATACAATACATCTCATGGACTATGATAATGTCTCATTAGTTCATTTATAAATAGTCTCATATAATTAAACAATTTAATTAATTATGACATGCCAATAAATTGAATTTTAGGGCACAAACCCTAACAGAGAGGACTAAGTTCCTTGCACCTATAACCTCCACTTGCCCACTAAAGTTGGAGTTAATTAGGAAACTTACTTCTCCATTACCCGATGTTTCAAGGACATGTAACATTTTATTAAACCATAACATATATGAAATTATTATCAAATGAATACGTTATTGTATGGTCATCAGCCCATTACCATCAGGCTAACATCAATAAGCCCAATTGATATGAACGGGGCAATGGTTCTTTGAGGGGCAGTCTACCTTGCCCGGTAAATCAGGCTTGTAACCGTACTGACCTTAGGTCTAGTCTTGTTCGAGCTCGATTTGGGGTACGTCGGTAATGCCTTGGGGGACATCACTGTTGAACAACGTTCGGCGTCTAACGCAAGTTCCAAAGCTCCCATTTCCAAAGTAGGACACTATTTTGTCAGGAATAATCTAAATGTGCCCCATTCACACGAGCCATGCTAAAGGAAATCATTGCTGGCCCACTAAAGCAAGGTTATAAATAGGAGAGAGGCATGAGAGAAGGGGGTTAAACACTGTATAGTAGAGAGTTAGAGAATAGAGAGAGCAAGTGAGGAAGCATAAGAGTAAAAGGGTTTGGTCAGTGTGATTAGCCATCCTTGTGGGCCTTATCCTTTGTCTGGAGGAACTTCCCATTGTAGGACATTCACAAGCCCATGATAATAAGTAAATTGTGAATCCAATTACATGGTTGGCCCATCAATCGAGAATTGGGTACACACAGTTATCATAGGACAATTTATTCTTACATATGTCTTCAATGTGGAGCCTTCAACTTATTATAAAGTTACCTTCTATTCTAAAAAAGAATAAAGTTACCTTTGAAGAGAGAATTTTTAGCTTCAGCGAATTCATCCCAAACTTGGTAAGTAAGCTCTGGGTAGTGCCTTCTAAACTTGTATTTTAGTTAATTTGTTTAGAAAAAACTTATCAAGATTTTTTGCTTTTTTTGGTTTGCTGAAAGTATTGTAAAAAAAAATGCTAAAAGAGAAAAATATAAAAAGTTGATTTTTTTTGCTAAAAGTACGGTAGCAAAAAAGGAGAGCAAGACCCACAATAAGCTAAATGTACTTAGCATTAGCAAAAATCATAGGATAAGATCTACAAACAATTTACTGTACCTAGTTTTTTTTTTTACCAAAAATATTAGAGTGGGACTTGCAAACAGTACCTGGTTGGTTGGGCAATAAGCTAACTAAAGCAAAAAAATAAGTTTTTTTTTTGCAGAACCCACGTGGGACTCAAAAATAATTTAAAAATGGAGGGAAAAAAAAGGCTAACTTATAATCACATCCCAAACACACAATATAAACTTTGGTATGGTAGCAAACTAACCCCCTTAACTTTATCTTTCACCAATACATAAACTTTGGTATTGTAGTCGTAAGACCCCCCCCCCCCCCACCCTCAACTATTTTTTTTTTATTACCAATTTAACCTATTTTTGTACCAAATCATCATATAAAAAATAAAAAATAAAAAATAAAAAATAAAAAATGAAGGGGTCGTCTTACTGCAACATAAGAGTCAATTTAACCTATTTTTGCACCAAATCAATATACAAAAATAAATAAATAATAAAAAATGAAGTGGTCTTACAACAACATAAGAGTTAAAAGAGTCTAGTGGTTACAATACCAAAATATATGTTCTAAATTAACTAAAATAAATGCTCAATCAAATAAGCATTATATCATTGAGAAATTAGGTGCTTTGATCCAAATGTACTTAGGTTGTGTTTGGATAACAACATTTGGATTTGGATTTGAAATCCATATATTTAAAATGCCTTGATTTGAAATCCCTTAATTTTAAAATTCCTTGTTTGGGTCTTTTCAAACAATGAAGGATTTAAAATTCATCATTTGAAATTTCATTGTTTGGATACCTAAATTTGGATTTGGATTTGGATTTGGATTTAAGATCAATAAATATATAAATATTATTTTTTTAATCCTTCTCCATTTTAATTTTAAGCACCTGAGGTAATATTGATAATCCAATTGACAAGATGATGACTAAATATTTTTAGTCACAGCCAACTATTGATAACTAAAATGTTTTCTATTAACTAAAAAGGACACCCAAATGCATCAATTTTTTCACAACATTCAAAATCTCAAATGTGGTTGTTATTATATTTGTTACTTATTTATTATGTTATGACATTCATGATGACCATCTACATTTAAAGCCAAAGGTTCAAAGAGATTTTCTACTTTCAAGTAGATTATAAATGTGCAACCTTTATATTTAAGGTTACCTTTGAATTCTAAATACCATCATAAAATGAGAGGAAAGGCTTGTGTCCAGTGGCTAGTTTCACTGGACGCACTAGGATATAGACACGTGTCTGCATCTCAACATGTCTAGTAGAACTGGCCACTGGACACTGGACACAAGCCCAACCCTAAAATGAGAAGGTAGCAATTATGTTCCTAACCTAGAAGGCAGCTTAGAAAATGAATTCAATGTTGACCAATACCACAAGCCTATTTAGGAAAATCAAATTTGAAAGAGAGCAAATGAAACACCTTCTAGTTGATGGTATTATGGATCTTTTTAATAAAAACTTCTGGTTACAGTTTGAACTAAACATAAAAAGGCCCATAGCAAGAACTCTACACTGACAATTATGAACTTTCTTTACATTATTTCAAATGAATATTCTCTCACTTATTGCTTCACAACTCATAGATTGTTCATAGAAGCATTTCATCAAACTCATAATTTGCATTACAAACCCACAAATAAAAATACAAATACAAAATAAAGATAAACCCAAAACAAATCATTGAAAATACCATGAAACAAGTTGCACAAACAAATCAAACAAACCCACAAACAAATCAAATGAAACCTAAACAAACCAACAAAAAAAATCAAATAAAAGCCACTGAAAAAACCCACAGCCTTTAGGAATTAGATTCAGTAGAAAGAGAGAATTGGAGAGGCTAAAGAGGAAGACACGAGTTGAGAGAAACAAACTTGAAGTTGCCGAGAGAGAGAGAGAGAGTGAAGAAGAGTTTGTGAGTTGCAGCTAGGAAGAGAGACACAGAGAAACGAGCTGAGAGAGAAGTAGAGCACAACATGCATGAGAGATTTCCAAATTCCACTGTGCATGAGAGTATTTGAAATCCATGGATTTGGGTCTATCAAATTTTGGTTGGATTTGGGACCAATCCAATCCATTTCTTTTAACTTACCCAAATAAAGAATTTGGATTTGGGCCCCCTCAAATCCAAATCCAAAGGATCCAAACAGACCATTAGAATCTTGTGGATTTTGATAGAGGTGCATTTTGATTTTTGAGGATGTGCTGAGCTGAATTTGGGTCAAAAACTTAATAAACATTTTCCCTCTAGTGGCCTCTAGGATAAGAGGAAATCAAGTCTAAATGACTAAAACCCAATATCCGTCTTCATTGCTTAGGCTGGCAGGTCTAGTTTGATGAGATTCCTACCGCTCAAGTTCTATGATTGTATTCATGTGAGTAGACATGTGATTATTGTTTAAGGACTAAGTTTAGTTACAAAATTAGTTGTAACTTAAGCCTTAATATCTTAATATCTTTTTATTGAAGGTGAATTTTGATAAATTCACCAAACTAGCAAAATTTCTAGAAAATTAAAGATCAATAATTATCTCATCAATAAATTGTTTAAATGACAAGTTTTTGTAATTTCAAATTATGCATAAAATATAAACTTATAAATCATATAATAAATAGTATCCAATTAATACAAAATTTGACTTGTGTATTAAAAACGCAAAGTACATGCAATTTAACAGTTAAATTTTCAAAATATGTAATAATATTAATTTTATTAGGTAAAAATTGTAACCTTAAAATACAACCAATTTTGTAACTAAACTTTGTCATTTGTTTAAAATATTATATATAGCTACCTAGAAAGAAAGTATGGCTTTATAAACTGCAGTGAAAATAAACTGAGTTTTAAGTCTATCCAAACGTACATTTTGGACGCATGCTGTTTGCTTATTTGTTGCTGAATGGATTTGAACACATACAAAAATTTAAAACCATCTACACACATGAAAAAAAAAAAAAAGATCTCGAAAGTATAAAAAAAAAAAAAAAAGAAAGAAAAAGGCGAGCTATTAGACATTACACCACATTCGCTCCAATATCTTTAATTACATATATTTCAACAAATTAAAAAAAAAAAATTTAATAACATATATACAGTGTCTTAAAAAAACCCCCCCCCCCCCCCCCCCTCAAAAAAAAAAAAACAAAAAAACAAACAAACAAAAGAAGAAAAGAAGGGCTATGGTGCTGCCTTTTCATATCCCACTGCTGAAATTTCACAAGTTTTCTTGAAAGGAAAGTGTCGTTAGAAAACAAAGTTTATTGAAAGAGTGCTCTCTCATAGCTAAATGAAATCTGAACCGCCCCCAAAATGTTCCAAGTCTGGATGTGTCCCTCTCCCAGGTCTCCGCGGGTCTCTGAAAGAAACAGGAAGGAATTATGTTAAATGCTTGTTGTTGCTACTAGAGGTTTCGATTTAGTGCTGCATTGCCCTAATTTATGTACCCCAGAACACAAACTCAATTCCAACATATCATGTTAGATAGGAAACCCCTCTAACCTTAACCTTAACCTTTCAATTTGAACACTTGTCAAATCCCACATACTATGATAAGTCAGCCCATAGGCCAGTTGTACACAACTGTACATTCACAAAACGCCAGGCAACGTACTGAAAAATTCATGCAACTGTTTCAAGTTCATTACCAGTAGGGGTGTCAATTTTTATCCATATTCATGAACCCGACCATTACCCATCTTATTTGGATAAGTCTTAACCCAACCCATTTAAGTATTTGGGTTAAATGGATGAAAGACCCATTTGGTTATTTAATTAAATGGGTCTAAATGGATAAATCCACTAATACCCACTAAACCCATCTAAAATTCAAAATTAAATAAACCCACTAATACCCATAAACAGTATAACCTCTAGATTTCTAAGCCCAAACATTCGGCCCTCAGTCTCACTCTCCCTCAAATTTTCTCAGAAGCCAAGCACTTTCCCAAAAACTTTAACCTCTAGATTTCTAAGCCCAAACACTTTCCCTCAGATTTTCTCACTAACCAAACAAAAGGAAATTCTAGAGAGAGAATGGGGATGGAATCAGGAAGAAATTATGTGCATCAAGAATCAAAAGAGAAATCTTGGTTATAAAGTTAGACGAATCCTTGTTCTTCTACCGCTCAAACTCAGATCCAATCCAAAATGGCGTCGTCATCCAATCCAAGTCCAAGTCCAAGCCCAAGCCCAAGCCCAATCCCAATCGCAAGAAACGGAAACACAAGCGAAAGAAACCGATCCACTCTGACTCCTTCATTCGCGAAGATCCGATCGCCGAAACAACCCTCGATCCCGATACGAACCGCACCAATGGATTGGAATTGAATTGCATGCACAATTATAGCGTCGAGAGTAGTAGCGTGTGTACGGTGGTCACGGAGCCAAATTTCCAGAATGTGCGCGGCAAGGGGTTCAATTTCGGGGAGCTGCGGCAAGGGGTTCAATTTCGAGGAGCTGCAGCAGAGTAGCGTCAGCATCAGCAGCCAAAATATTAAACTAAAAATTTGAATATTAAAAGACACCACTAGTTCCTTTGGGGGAGATCTAATGATGTCTTTAAATTCTCACTTGTTGCTTGGGAGAAAGTTGTGTGGCTAGTGGAGTCTGGTGGCTTAGGGATCCAGAAAATTGGGTTGTTTAACCAAGCTTTGCTTGGAAAGTGGCTCTGGCGGTTGGGAAGGAGGTCACACGTTTATGGAGGCAGGTTATAGCTTCCAAATATGAGGAGGCTAGTGGGGGATGGTGTACTAGAGTTGTTAGAGGGACACATGGTTGTGGTATGTGGAAGAACATTAGGAAGGGGGCTGAGAGTTTCTTTGGTCATGTGTTATATGCGGAGGGTGAGTGTTTTCGTATCAGATTCTGGCATGACCCTTGGAGTAGCCCCACTGCCTTGAAAGATTTATATCCGGCACTGTTTGATATTACTGTGAACAAGGAAGCTATGATTTCTGAAACGGTTGATTATGCTCCAAATGGGGGTGGTAGAAGCTGGAACTTCTGTTTTCGTCGTGCATTTCAAGACTGGGAGATAGGGATCTTTTATGATTTCTTTGCGTATATCTCCTCCAAGTTACCTAGAGGGGGTGATGATACCATGATATGGCAATTGAATCGTAGTGGTGTTTTTGATGTGCGCTCTTTCTATACTTCATTGCTAGCAGCCCCGTTGGTGTCTTTTCCTTGAAAGAGCATTTGGTGTGTTAAGGTACCTAAAAGGGTATCTTTCTTCTTATGGACAACTGCTAGGGGTAGGCTTCTTACTATAGACAACCTTGTTAAGAAGAAGTTACCTCTTGTGAATTGGTGTTACCTTTGTCGATGTGAAGAGGAAACTGTGGATCATTTATTGATCCATTGTAAGTATGCTTATACCTTGAGGAGTGAAGTCCTTCGTTTGTTTGGGGTTCAGTGGGTGATGCCGAAGAATGTTATTTCTCTTCTTACTGCATGGTAGAACTGGTTGGGGAGTCACACTTCAAAAGTGTGGAATATGATTCCAGCATGTCTTATGTGGCTAATTTGAAAGGAACACAATGCCCGTACTTTTGAGGAAACTGAGAGACTTGTAGACTCTGTAAAGTCTTTGCTACTTAGGACATTGTTTGAGTGGTCCCGGATTTGGGGGTTTACGCATTATCATTCTTTGATTGATTTTCTTAATTCTGTTAGTCTCTCTTTTTGATTGGTTTGTATTCTTTTCAGTGCAGTGAGTTTACTATCGTAAATTCATTGTGCTTTCATTATCAATACAGCTGTTATTACCTATCAAAAAAAGAAACTATGCAAAAAAAGTACAAATAAATACTTATTTTAATTTAAGATAATTACATTTTTTTTAAATTCAATAGTTAGGGGGTGGGAAGGCACAAGTTAAACTAAAAGGCTCTTGGCTAATTATTAAATTTTGGAGTCAATTTTATTTTTATTGATCAATTGTAATTTATTTTAAGTCTTAGTAATTAATTAAGTTTTAGTATTTTATTTCCACCAGTAAAGTCTATTTTTGTAACTAAAATATTGGTTTTTTCCAAGTCAGAATTAGGGTTTAGTTTAGTAGTCTATATAAGTACAATATTGTACTCCTACGGAGAGATTACAGTTTGATTGATGACTAAAATTTCTCTTTGAATTTTTTCAATGGACTAGTGCCGACTCAAGTTATCCCTAGGTATCAACTCCTAGATGCTCTCTCTTTATTTAGTGCTGACTCCAAATAGGCCTAAGTGCTGACTCTTAGGTTTTCTATCTTTTATTTTCATGTTCTTCAATTTTTTTTTTTCCTCTGGCTGAAGATACACGGTAAATTTATCCCTCCCTAGGTCATACAAACTTCCCAATGTAATGTAATAAAGAGACGGAAAACATGCTTCAGCCCAAAACTTCGTACAACAAGCAATTATAACTTTCAACTTTTGGTAAAATAGAGTTTTTCTTTTCTTCTTCTTTTAGTTTGGGAGAACGGCAACATAGTCTTTAAGAATATCTATGAAAAACAGAAGAAGAAGTATTTCATATAATTCAACTGCCTAACAGTAACTCATGTGGAAACCAGGTGAAAATATGTCCAACTCCAACTAGATCACACCCAAAAAAAATATCAGTATTAGGGACAAAGTCAGATATCACCCCAACCCCATTTCCTCCCTCTAACTCATTGGGAAACTTGAATCTAGGTCAGGAATTAAACTAATGTCTTCTAAACCACCTATCACATTGAAATCCAGCATTGTCACTATATTCCACATGATTAAGGAAACAAGATTCTGTATTTAATCATAAAACTTCGGAGAATTACTCATTTATTGTGGTGAATTTAAATTTTTAATGTACCTTGTAAATCGATTTGGCTCAAAACCGGGAACGCCAGGTGGGCCATAGGGATCAAAACGAGCACCTGGAGGAACACCCCTGTTTAAAAAAACCAATTACAATTAGAACTTGGCAGTATGATAGCAAATCAGAGAGAGAGAGAGATCTGAAAAACTCACTGTAGTCCTCCCGGGAATCCAGGATCTCCCCCAATTCCACCAGGGAATACAGGGTCTCCCACCATTCCGCGCCAGCGAGGATCATTAGGTCCTGCTTCCACATGACAAAAGAATTTTAACTAAATAAAGAAACGCAACAAACTCAGCCAACAAATGAAGAAGGTGGGGGTGGGGGGGGGGAAGAATAGGGCAGGAGAAGAACGCCTTGTTGTACGAACCTAGATGCATGCTCCCACCACCAAAACCAGGCCTGAGGAAAATCAAAAGAAATTTACATATAAACAATATGAGAAATGCAACAACCAAAAAGGTTGGCAATGACCAACAAAGATTTGTGAAGGAAAAATACCGGGTTGGGTACATTCCAGCACCAGGACTGGGAAAAATATCACTGACACCACTAGGATAAATAGGAGGATAAATGAATCTACAAAGCACACCAAAACACATTTAATTAACCTCACACTTTGATGAGTAATTATATGAACATTATTTTTAATTCAGGGACTGTAAAACCACAATCATCAAGGAAACTGTTTAGGCTACAAATCAGTATTTTAACATGATAGGGTCCAACAGATAATATGCGTTATGACAGGATTCTGGAGCAAAACATAATCATCAGAAAAGAAAATTCAATCCCTTTATAAGTTAATGTAGCATAACCAATATGCTACATTAACATCTAATACCTTTTTTTTTTTTTTTTGCTAAACTATAATACTTATCACATTAAGCAGCACTACTCTAGCTCCTCTATAAAAATAAAACAAGTTGCATTTGCTAAAGGTTAACGGTAAAATACCCACAAACAGAAACAAAAAAGAAATTACAAATTTTCTTTTGTGAAAAGAATAATGTAGCAAATCCTGTACTGTAAAAGCAGGATTTGTAATTTCTAGGGAAACAACTAGCCATTACAAAATGTAAAATTAATAGGCTGAAATGGCATGATTGGTGTAATGATATGGACAAACTCAGACACCACCTAAGCCCTTCTATGCCTATTGAATCCAAAGAATGGACCAACCACCACAAAGTCCAGGTCAGTGTCACATAATTTGTTCAACATTCAGAAACAAAGTTTCTACAGTATGTGAAGAATTTATTAGAAAGACCCTACCCTAACTGCAGTTGCCCAAAAAAGAGTTCACACTAATAAATGTATGACAATTATGTATTGGACCACATACACATTGTGGAATTGGCTATTCAAATTATCAATGAGAGAGAGAGAGAGAGAGAGAGACCCTGAAGGATGGGCTTGAGGGCTTGAAGGTCCGCCAATTGGAACATCAATGTTTACATTCCTGCTTGATGTTTCACTGGTCTCTGAACTGCAGAGCAGAAAGGAAAATAATCATAGATGGTAAATCATAGGATGAACATTGTTGTTAAGAAAAACTTTTATCTTTTTCAGGGTTCAAAACGAAAAGCCACATCTCAAGTCAAATAAAATTAAATCCCTGATCAAGTTAAATATAAACAATAACAAATTATTTGATACTTCTGCAAAAAAAATTGTCTTTATTTTGGAAACTAAGGAAATTGAGATGAAGGGAAATGTTGGACTGCTTTGAGGGAGCACAACCTCCAAACACAGAAAATTGTCTTTATTCAGATGTCTTGTTCATTTTATACATCTCCTTTCAACATTCATTGATTCAAAACTAGGAACAGAACAACATTTAGACTGAATAAAATAGGAAAAAGTAAAACAACTAACACAACAACTGTTGAATTTGATGATTTCCATAGAAGTTGTGTTTTGAAAAATCCCTTAATGCCTCCTCCTTAAAAGGAACTAATGCCATCAATATAAGGGATTTTCACCCCATTAGCCTTATTGGTAGCATCTACAAACCCGCTATCACTATCATTATTACTTCTTATTATGGAGGTTTTGAGTAGGATGTTGAAGAATACTGAGATGTATGGTTTTATCCATTTTTGAGTGGGGTCTAATATGGCTGAAGGTTGGAGTATTTTATTTGCTGATGACACCATTCTTTTGTTGCGATGCTTCAAGGTTGGTATTAGAAGATAATTATTTTGGAGGTGTATTGCCCAACTCCATTGTCAATCTTTCATCCCAACTTAAATCCTTATTAATAGGAGGGAATTGAACATATGGAAGTATTCCCATCGGGGTTGAGAACCTTGCCAACATAAGTATGCTGGGAATAGGAAGCAATGCTCTTGTTGGTACAATCCCAAGTGGTATTGGAAAAATAAAGAGCCTGCAGTTGCTGGTGTTGTCTAGAAATAGAATTACCGGACAGATTCCTCCCTCCCTTGGTAGCATTACTATAATAACAATTTACAAGGCTATACCCCAAAACTTTGGGGAATTGTCAAAATGTACATGCATTAACCTTTCTCAGAATGATCTAAATGGTAACATTCCCAAGCAGATTCTTAATCTTCGTTTTCGGTCCATTTCCTTGGACTTGGCTAAAAATGTTTTCTGAGTCGTCCTTTACCACTAGAAATCGGAAATCTAAAAACTCTTGTGGAGCTAGAAATCTCTAACAACTTATTCTCTGGAGAGATTCCTGATAATGTTGGAAATTGATTGACCTTAGAACAACTTTACATGCACAACAACTTTTTTGATGGAAACATTCCCCAATCTTTGAGTAATCTTACTAGTCTCCAAGTCCTAGATCTCTCACATAACAACTTGATAGGTAATATCCCTCTATAGTTTGACAATTTTCCTCTTTTGCATTATCTAAATTTGTCTTTCAACAATCTTGATGGGGAAGAAGTACCAATGGAAGGCATATTTAGGAATTCAAGTGCAGTGTCAGTCATTGTAAACAGTATACTTTGTGGTGGTATATGAGCATTTCACCTATCTGTATGTCCTGCCAAACCAACTGGGAGAACAGGAGTTTCATATTGCTGAAAGTAATAGTACCTGTACTTGTTGGGGTTGCATCTGTTATTGTAATTTTTTCCACCATCCTTTGCTGTCTCAGGTTGAGAAAGAAGCCTGTCTTTTCATCTCCCTCAAGGGATCAAGTTTCTGGTCTTTCCTATGTGCAGTTGTTCAAAGCAACAGAAGGGTTTTCACCAAACAATTTAATTGGCCAGGGGTTATGGTTCTGTGTTCAAGGGAATTTTAGATGGAGATGGAATAGAAGTTGTAGTCCAGTTACTTAATCTTCAAAACAAGGAGCATCAAAGAGCTTCATGGCAGAATGTAAAGCCTTTAGAAACATTCAACATCGGAATCTAGTGAAGATCATAACTTCATGCTTAAGTGTTGACTTTAGAGGCAATGATTTCAAAGCTCTTGTATATGACTTAATGCCAAATGGGAGTCTTGAAAAGTGGCTGCATGTAGAAGAACAGGCTCCCCACCAGAGGCACTTGAACTTAATGCAGAGCTTCAATATAGCCACTGATGTGGCTTTTGCACTTGAACATCTTCATTTCTATTGCCAACCACCCTTTATTACACATTTTCTAAATAATAAGCACTGATCATTCTCATTTTCTTTGAAGCTGTGACAGGCTTGAAAGTTAATCGGGCTAAAACGGAAGTGGTTCCAACAGGGGAGGTTGATAACTTGGTTAAATTGGCAAGCATTTTATGTTGAATTGGTTCACTGCCTACTACATTTTTTTTTATTTGATAAATATTGCCTACAACATATTTGGAGATGCCATAAGGTGCTCCGTTCAAAGCCACTTCTGTTTGGAATCCTATCTTGGAAAAGATGGAGAGGAGATTATCTGGTTGGAAGAGACTATCTATCCAAGGGCGGGAGACTTACTCTCTTGAAGAGCATGCTTTCGAGTCTGCCAACGTATTATCTCTCTTTCTTCTCTATTCCCAGATTTGATGTTGACAGGCTGGAAAGGATTCACAGAAATTTCTTGTGGGTTTCAACAGATGTACAATTTAAATGCCCATTAGTGGCTTGGGACAAGGTTTGTTCCCCTGTTGAGGAGGGAAGTTTGGGTATTAAGAAAATTGGAAGATTCAATCAAGCTCTATTGGGGAAGTGCTTAAAGGAGGTTTGGACATGAAACTACACATTTGTGGCACCGGGTTGTAGCTTCAAAATATGGTGAAGAATGGGGTGGATGTTGCACAAAAGCAAGTCAAGGATTGCACGGTTGTAGCCTTCGGAGGAGCATCAAAATGGGCTGGGAGACTTTTTTACAACATGTGACTTTTGATGTTGGTGATGGTGTTCAAGTTATGTTTTGGCATGACTCGTGGTGTTGACACACGCCTTTAAAGGGGTTGTATCCTGTCTTGTTTGCTCGTTATGTTGACAAGGAAGCCTAAGTGGCTGAATTGTTGAACCCCAATGCAAGTGGTGAGGGAAGGAATTGGAAAATTAAGTTCCACAACGAGGTGCATGATTGGGAACTGGATTCAAAGACCTCATTATTTACCCATATTTGCTCTCTGGTACCTAATGAGAAGGGGAGAGATAGGATGAGACGGTCTTTAAATGGGAATGGTACTTTTGATGTGCGCTCATTCTATAAGGCTATTTGTTGTACAGGTGGTATTCCCTTTCAAGAGGGTTTCTTTATTTTATAATTTTATGTAGACTTCCGCTTGGGATGAAATCCTTACCATTGATAATTTCAATAAGGGCATCTCTATAGTGGGTTGGTGTTGTTTGTGTAATTATAGTGGGGAAATCGTGAGTCATTTATTGCTTCACTATGATTTTACTCCTGCCTAGCGGCATGAAGTTTTCTCTATGTTTGAAGTTCACTGGGTAATGCCAACGACGATTTCATCCTTATGATTTGGGTGAAGGAATTGGTTTGACAAGCAATGTTTAGAATTTAGTGTCATCTTGTTTAATGTGTTTAGCATGGAAGGAGCGTGATTCTCGCACATTCCAGTATGTCGAAAGATCCCAAAAACAGTTGAAATCATTATTGATTCGCAACCTGTTTGAGTTTGAGTGGTCTCGGGTTTGGGGGTTTACTCATTGTACCTATGTTTTAGATTTTCATGATTCTCTTAGCTTTGCTATGTAATTTTTCAAGACCCTTTGTGTCCATCATCGTGAACATAAAGCGTTTGTTTTTTTTTCAACAAAGTAATTATATATGAATCAATGACTAATTTATTTTAGAAAAAACACATAAATAAGCAAATATACAATATTCAAATCAGGAACTGCCTCAAATGCTCATATGAATCTAACATTACATTAATGTACTGCTAATCTCTGAGAAAGATTAAGATCAAATACCTTGGAGGAGGTTCTGGAGAAGCATAGAATTTAGACAGAAGTTGAGTATCAATAGTCTTAACGAGACCCTCCAGATTCTTATATTGCGTAGAATAATTGGTGCCCCCATTTTCACCAACATAGTCCTTAGGACTGCAATTTAAAAACCCATATTCGCAATTGAATATTTACCAAAAAAATTATAGAAAAAAAAAAACCCAACTGAAAAAGCAGAGAGAACATACTCAATTTCAAGATGTAGAGGCTCGGGAGCCCCCTCAGGGAGAGCATCAACGAGAAACTTGTCGCTGATGACAAGGCACTTGGCCAGCACTTTCTTCGAATCCTTTTCTGGGTTTATGTACACGAACGCGTACTCGTCTTCTTGCTCGTTCCACTCCTCGATACCCACCTCATCTGCGCACACACAAACCCCAAACGACGATTCGTTTTGCTTTTCTTCAGTCTTTCAAAACTATAATTTAGAAGAGAAAAAAAAATTGAGAGAGAGAGAGTGTGTGTGTACCGGTGGAGGCAGAGGAGAGGGCGTTGTCGGAGAAGGCAGGGGGACCGGTGGCGATGAGAACATGGCCGGAGGCGAGGAAGGTGGCGTGTACGGCAAAGGCAATCTTGTCGTAGATGTTGCGGAACGATGGTCTCGCTGCTCTGATCACCGCCATCACCGTCTTGTCGGTCGCCATGTTATACAACACTTTTTTTGTTTTTTCGTTTTCAGAGGAGTTTAGTTAGTGCTACTAGTTACTAGTTACCAACAAGAGAAGTTTTGCTTTTTGGGGAAGAAAGAGAACAATAAAGAAGTCAGGTTTCGACTTTCGCGGTTCATTCTAGACTCTAAAAGTTTATACATATCTTGTGTTGCAAGACAAATCGGTCTCGCTTGGTCGGTTAAAAGCCCAAGCCCAATCTCAAGCCCATTTAGGTGGATTTCAGAGATATAAAGAAAGGGCCAGAGCCCAGGGGGGACTCATTAGCTTCGGATTTGTTATGTTTATGTTATGGGCCAAAGTTTATTAAAAGTTCTTTTCTTGGTCCAAAAATATCAAGACCCCCACAACTCAAAAACAAAAACAAGTGTGAGAAACTGAGAATGCAACGTAATACTAGATTTACTTTCACTTAACTCAAATCCTTCAATAACATGAACCCAAGGTTTAGCTAAGTTTTCAATACAACATCTTCTTGAACATTGGATTTTGAACTCCACCATCCCCCCAAAAAGATGTAGGAAAACTAAAAAATATTGGTCCCTTGCTCCTTTGACTGTACTCAAAAGGCTCAAAAACGGATCCGGATCCTTTCCATTTCTATTTGAAATGGAGAGTGTCCATTTTATGGACAGGATTTGTTTGAAATAAATCAAAGGTCTGAAGCATGCCACATCATTTAAAATCCAACTGCCTTAACTCAGCAAGTTGAACCAGGTTAGCTTTAAAGGTTATTGCCATTTAATATATATATTCTTTTTTTTTAACTACTTCTCTGTATCTCTCTTCCTCTTCCTCTCTTTCTCCCTCTTCCTTAAAGCAACCCACAACCTATGAAGCATGGGTGCGGCAAAATGGGTGCTGCACCCGCTTCCGACGCGGCTACGCGCGAGCGACACCGCTGCCCGTGCGAGGGTGCCGCGTCTCAATGTTTTTTTTTTTTTTTTTCGGATTCGCGCCGACTCGACTCCGATTTGCACCGACTGGGCTTCGACTCTCGCTGATTCGCGCCGAACCGGGCTGATTCGGCCAGAATCAGGTCGTATCGGCTGAATCGGAACGTATCGGCCGGCAGCCGAAACTGACTAAAACAGCCAAAATCGGCCTTGGATCATGCATTGCACTAGAAAAAACCTAAAACCAAAGCATTTTCTGTCCAAAAACTGAAACCTAAGCCTTACCATTGAGTTGAAACGCACGAGAGAAGAGATAGCCATTCAACGACCAACGTACTAGGTCTGCTACTCAGTTTATTTTTATTTTTATGGCAACTGGTCAAACTGCTACTCTGAGTCTGAGTTTTAATATAAACTTTGACTACCCAAAATGCCCTTTGTTTTGTATTCTATTGGACCCCCTAGTTGCACCCAAAGTCATATGGCTGTTTTGGTCATTTTATCTGATATTGTTGATACCTGGCATGATTAGGTGAGAGTGCAAGACATTTCTTTTTTGTTTTGTGTTTTGTTTTGTGTTTCTTGCTTTCTTTTTTCTTTGTTTTGTGAATCTAATGTGTTTTAAAAAAATATTTTAATAGTAAAAATATATAGAAAATATAAATAAAAATATTTTTAATAATTTTTTAATCACCGCACCTGCACCTGCACCCTACTTTTTCAAAAATTGCCGAATCCTGTACCCGCTCCCGCTTCCGCACCCGCATCCGAATCCGAAAACGCACCCGTGCTACATTGCACACAACCACAACAACAATAACTCCACCACCATGCCACCACCACGCCACCACACAACAACCCATTAAAAAAATTACCAAACAGACACTGCAATACATTGCTACTACCATGCCAGAACCATGCCACCGCCACTACCACGCCACCACCACCGTACCTCAAACCCACATCAGCCACCATCACCATCAATCACCCATCCCCACCACCACGGCAACCCTTCACCACCACCATGAACCTGACCCACAACACAACAGCAAACACAGTGAAACCCACCCCCACAACCAACACGGCAGCCCCCACCTCCACCACCATCAATCACCCAGCACCACGGCAAACCCCAACCACACCCACACCCACACCCACACTCATCAAACCCACGACCAAATTCGATTATATAACTCACACCACGTTGATCTCACCGCCGCAACAACCACGCTGCCCACCACCACCACGGCAACACACCCACCACCCACTAAACCACCACGACAACAACCCACCCCACCACCACTAAAACCCACCTCACTTCGGTACCCAGCCAAAACTGAAACCCATTTACAAAACTAATATTCACCCAAAACTGAAACCCAGCCAATCTGATGGGGTTGTCTCCATGCTGATTTGAGAGAGAGAGAGAGGAAGGAAATGCTTCAGATTTGAAGAGGAGAGAGCATAATGATTTGAAGAGAAGGAAGAGAGAGAAAGATAAGTGAAATAATGAGGAGACAGAGAGAGAGGGTAGAGAGGAAGAGGAAGAGGGATACAGAGAAGTGGCATGGTGGCGTGGTGGCGGCATGGTGGTGGAGTTCTTGTTGTTGTGGTTGTTGGTTGATTTAAGGAAGAGGGAGAAAGAGAGGAAGAGGAAGAGAGATACAGAGAAGTAGTTAAAAAAAAAAAAAAGAATAAATATATTAAATGGCAATAACCTTTACAGTTAACCATGGTTGAACTTGCTAAGTTAAGTCAGTTGAATATTAAATGATGTGGCATGCTTCAGACCTTTGAATTATTTCAAACAAATCTTGTCCATAAAATGGATACTCCATTTCAAATAGAAATGGAGAGGATCCGGATCCCTCAAAAACAAGGTAAAATCACTTAAAATGAGTTATTTTGAAAAGGGTTTATATTGAAAAGTGCAATACCCATTATTATGGTGAGTGTAACTATGTCAATTGGTCAACTAGAGCAAAGCCTGCACCAACTTATTTAAATGATTCCATCAAAGTTAAGGAGTCAATTAAAAAGAAAAAGAAAAAAATCATTTCAATCTTCACTAATGTAGCTTGCAAAATCATATACTATATATAGATTTCTTTACAGTTTTGACCAAAAGAGGGTAACTTCTAGCAAGACCCATATGTGATATGTATACAATAGTCAATATATTACTGGTAATTTAAGCAACAGTCTCTGCTACCGCCTTGTCGTTGTGTCTTCCAGTAGCTCTTATGTAACAAAAAACTGCCACTAAGAAAGTTGAGGCTAGCCCCCCTAGTATTACACCTCCTCCAGCAATTGACTTATCCACAGAGCGATGCTGTTTTCTTGGGAGGATCCCCTGCCCTTGGTCACTCACATTTTCTTGATTGTTTGGATCAATTGGACTTGTTTGAATCGAAGAACTAGATTCTTCTGCAGAGTGCATTTTCTCAACTGTTTGAGGTGCTTCTGATGGGCTTGAGCTGATAACATGTTCACCATATTTCAACATTTTAGGATGGTGTCCAATTTTTCTAGTTCTGGGTGCTTCTGCATTATACAAATTTTCACCATTGGACGGACTTGGAGCTGGTGGATTTAAGGTTGGTGATTCATTAGGCTGGACCATAGTCTGAGTCTTATCACTGGCCAAGGCTAGAACAAAAAAAGCTTCTGTTAAAATCAAGCAAAGCAATAGAAATTGAGCCATTTTTTGTGTATGAGATGGGGGTTATTGGAGATGCTTTTTCTCTTTGAGGTTATGAAGGTAGACATTGGATTTGGGTGCTATATATAGGGCGGTTTGCATTAAAAGCTGATCCCATACTCGTGTGGTTTGATGGAAATTTCCCTTTGTTTGATTCCAGATATAATTTATTCAATTTTGTACTTTTGGTTTAATGGGGTTGTCTGTGGAATGGGGGGAATTGGGGAAGAGACACGTGTAGGCATTAGAATATTAGAAATACAACCAGGATTTGAATCAAGGGAACATGTAGATCTCTAATATGTTTATTTGTCAACTTGTAATGCAATTAGATTGAAAATTAAATAATGTGACAGAAATTATTTAAAAAAATTAGGGCCCTAGTCCCCATAAATCTATGATGGAATAGAAGGTGATAAGAAGGTGCTAATGTTAGGTAAAATTCTGGACCCAACAACGAAGCCATAGTGATAGAAACTAATAAACTCATTTCAATTAATTTCATTTTGCAATGATGAAAGTTGCTTGGGACTAGAGTAGGCTACTAATATGTTTTTATTTTTTTAAAGATAATTGCAATATGCTACTAACCCCGCAGTTCGAACCCTTTCCCTCTTAGACCTCCAAGCACTTTATACATGAAGAGGTGTTAATTCAACTACAAGGCTTTTGGCAAGCTACTAAAATGTTAATTATGTACGTAACTATCAATTCAAATCAGCCTAAAATGTGATTTGTATGACATACAAAACAAAATCCTCATCAATCTACCGAGGTGGTAATGTAAATGGCAATCATAAGAATAGGTCATTTACTTAGGTGACTCCTTAACTCGTCTTCTTAAGCAGGGGAGAGTTGTGACACTAAATAAGTTCCAATTAGCAAATACAAACAGCTTCAATAAAAAATTTCTCGTCATAATTGTGTGAAGGCAAAGTGGAGGTTAAGTTTCATTAAGAGATTATCAGGCCTTATAATATTATTTCTCTATGATTTGGACTTTCTGAATTATGGTTACTGGTATCATAACTCCTGGAAAAGTAATCATCCTATTATATATATACTATTGATTTACCTGCTGCTTTCACTGACGCTGCTTTCAGTATAAGATGCCAAACTACTTTCGGCATAAAAGCCAACCTGATAAGGCCGGTTCTTTTGATAAAGTTTCCGGATTTTTCTCCTGATGTCCCTCACGGACCCTGATATGAATAGTGAAAAAATTACTATTCACTATTACTATTCACTACTTTATTTACCTATATAAGGGGGGTTGTCCCTTATTGCAAATTAGAATTAACTTCTCATAGAATTCACTTCTTAGAGAATTCACTACTCACACAATTCACTACTCCACTACTTCTCTTTTTACTCAAAGCTTGTAACTATTAAGCCTTATTGCTTATCCTGTTGACTATCGTAATCCTATAATTGCTACTACTGCTACTACTACTGTAAGTGATTTAAATTATTTTCAATACACAACTGTTTTCAATATCTTCTGGTTTACTTTGATATAACTACTTGGCTGGTTCTACCGCTTTACTTTTAATTACATTTACTTTGAATTATTATCATATTATTGTGCTTCCACCTTCTGCGTCGTGCATTCACCGCCTTTATGGTATCAGAGCCATTCTTTCCTTGACCGCTAGTAGTGTTCTTGTGCTCTTTGTGTTCTGTCTGTGTCTACCCGAACTTGTGATACTTTGTTGTCGTGTCCCATTCTTACCATCGTTGGCGCCACCGTAGTCGTAAAGTGAAGTCCCAGAACCAAACAGTAAGGCCTGTTGAGCTAGAGAGAGCGTGAGGGCATGAGAGGTATAGGGTTGGTTACGGTATGTGTTACGAAATGCAACGATTGTGAAAAAAACATGATAATTGAGTGTTATAACTTGGATAGTATGGATAGGATGTAGAGATCCAACTCCTCTATTAGCTCCAAGACTGGTTGTCCTCCTAGTATTGTAAATGAAGAAGATCACACAGTAGAAGAAAGTGAGTACCCTGATTTCCAGAAATGGAATATCCCAAAGATCTCTACTAAGTCTATTTACCAGCTTAGTTGGACTGAGGGTATTGCTTTTTCTAAATATAGGGTCAGGACTATGAAACTCATGAAAAATGTTGCTTGTTTTCTAGAAAAAATATTAATGAATTAATGACTAAAAAACTTAAATATTTGCATATTGGTCTTGTTCAAGTTGCTGTTAAACCTTTAACTAGAAAAGGTATTAATGCTTCTATTCTCATGTGCCTAAAAGATGCTAGATTTAAAAAATTTAATGATAGCATTCTTGGTATGATTATTGCTTCTTTGTATGATGGTCCTGTTTATTTTGACTGCTACCTTGATCTTGCTCTTGCTTTGGATGATGCTAATATTGTTAAAGCTTTAACTTTGAACATATTAACATCTGGTTATGATATGGATGAAGGCAGTAAGCCTTTTGCTCTTATTTACCGAATTTATTATAGATTGCTTGATTCTCAATTGAGTCCTCGTGCTAGAGGTAGAGATCCTGCTGGAAAAACCATGTTAATCCAATGTTCAACCCCTGATGCTAAGAGTCAAGTCCCCAAAATGATTCAATGGCAAGATGTTACTCTTCCCAAAGAATGGATTTTGGAACGAGAATCTCCACTTGTTAAACCTGTTTTTGATGAATTAGATCTTACTCATATTCAACAATATCTTGATAGAACTATTAAAATATGTTTTGGTGATAATAAACCTTTGAGGATCAACGAAGGAAGACATTCTTTTGCTGGATCTGAAATTTTTGTTAAAAGAGATCGTGATGTTGATGAGTTTTTACAAAAGAATTTTGAAAAACCCACTGATTTGAAGCTAAAAGGAGTTTCAAGTTGTAACTCCCAAGTTAGCACTGCTTTTTACTTTACTAAAGCTGAACCTTCCTCTAATATTAGCAGAAATGCTAATGAAGAAGAAGATGATGCAAAATTTGATGCTCTTTTTGGATCTAATTTTCCACCTATTGAAACACCTATTTACCAAAGTCAATTAAGAGTTCTAAACAGACTCGAACCTTTTGAAATTGATATAGTTGCTTTGTATAATGAATTTATTTCTGCCAAAAACAGAAGTAAAAGAAAGTATTACCAAAGTACTTTTGCTCAGTCCGAGAAGGATCGAGTTAAGAGAAAATGAAAAGAAAAAATGAATCAATTGCAAAAACATATTCTGTTTTTTGATTTCCTTGAAAATTATTATGTTTCAAAATATGAAGCTTCAAAACATCATTTGAGCATAATAAAAGAAATCAAATTTTGTTAAGGAAGATAAAACCACTGTTAGGTCTAGTCATCCACCTCTTGAAACTGTTTTGATAACTTGCCCAATACTGAGGTAAAACCCCTGTTTCTGCCATTATTGAATAAAACAATTTTGCTAAAGAATCATTGCATGTTATTGGTCAACAGCTTGACCGTATTGAAGAAAAGATTGCTGAAAAAACTGTTGTTTCAAAACCTGAAAAACCTTTGATTGATTTACCCAATCAAAGAGAAAAATGAATTTTAACCGCAACTTCGCAAGCTCGTCTTCGCCTCCATCGACTCCATCTCTCAAGTTTGATCTTTCTATTTCGTCTGTTAGGTTCGATTATCTGTGGAATTGCTATCTATTGTTGTTTTTGTTCTTTGGGTTTGTAGATCTATGGATTTTGTTCTTCAAGAATCAAACTTTAGTGTTTAATCTTTGTATTTCGGTTGAAATCAAAGCCGACTGCCATCCACCTAAGTCCGATCTGACTCAACCTGTGGCTATTCATGGTCAGCGTCGAGTCTAGAACTTCTTCACCCGATCTGATTGGGTTGGTTACGGGTTGGGCACAAACCTGACCCAAACCGACCTGTGGACAACCCTATTGATTATAATGAAATTGAACTTTATATGTTCCTACTCCAACTTGGAATGAAAGCTCAACAATAATATTTTTCATTTGCCTTTTTATCCAACAGATTAAATATAATCAACACACACACCCATTTAAAAAAAGGCAAAAGTGTATTTTTGGTGTCCACATTTTGGGTAATTTTATTTTGGTCCTTGTGTTTTTTAAAGTTTGGTTTTGGTCATTGAGTTTGTCAATAATGTTTTATTTTGATCATTGTCGTTATCTGAATTACTGAACTTCGTTACATGGCTAAATCAAAGCTCTTGGCACATTCAAAGATGATGTGGCTAGTATCTAATAATCAAAGTAAGGAAAAGGAGTAGCTAGGGGGAAAAGGCTTGCCAAGGATGAACACGGACACACCATGGTTCCCTTGTCGTCAGCATTAAACACTTTCTTCATTTTCTTCAAAGTAATGATCAGCACTGTTGATAATAAAAAGCAAAATGGTTCCTTATTAGATTTGTAAAAACATGTTGTTAACCTGAAGAATCACAACAATAGATATTGTCTGTAATCATCTTTCTTCTTTTGGCAAATTCATTCTCTGCAAAGTGCAAACATTAGCAGCAATTTTTTTTTTCCAAAATGGTTTCTTAACTTTGTAACAATATGGTTAACTTGAAGGAATCGTGACCATAGATATTGTCTGTAAATATTTCTATTTTTTTCTCTGTCAAATATATTATCCATAAACAACACAGGCAAATTAAACTCTAATCAGACACTGAATTTCAAATGCTTGATTAGTTCAAGCATTGTAGAGCTACATGCTGAAAACATGCCAAGACATATCTCACCAGTCACCATGTTCAACTAAACAACAGAAATGTAAGAAATAAGTTTTCTTTATATTATATATTTCTGTGGCTATGCATCATACTGATATTTTTACAGAATTATCTTTTTGATTAAGTTAGTAAACATTAATAGACATATTGGGATCTAGAACCTATATTTATGGAACTGTTTTGGAAATTACAGACATGATGCAGAATTCATAACTCTTAAGCTAACAAAACGCTAATTATAATAATTATACTTGTACAATTAAAAAGATGGAACTGCACAAGATGCCTGCAGTTTAGGAAACAATTAATAATTGTTTTTGACACATAAGGAGTGAAGAGACCAGAGTACAGCACCATTTGATTCAGTTGGTTTGCTGTCTCTGGCATTATGGTATTGTGTGCAATGGGTTGTTGATTCAATTTTAGACAAGAATTCTTGGCTGGAAATACTACGCCAGTTCATCATTTGGTGATATTCAAACCCAATGCCCAACTTAATTGGCGATTTGCACGTGCATTGAAGCGGAGGCTTCAACTGAGAAGTCACAACCCAACGGCTAACGGCATAAGCATCCATTGGTGCAAAAATGTCGGGCTTGTTAGCATAAAAACCTTCTCTCTCTCTCTCTCTCTCTCTCTCTCTCTCTCTCTCTCTTTAATTTACAAAATAACTTTTCAAAACATCACCCATAAGATTATTTTTTTTACATTACATTTCATCTGTTCTTTTCACTCTTGTGATATGTAGCATAAAAATAAAAAACTAAATGCAAAATGATTAGTGTCATTATAAATTTACACAGTTACAATAACAATCATATATTTTTACACAACTTTACATAAGCTAATGTGCAAATTTTGGACTTAAGTTGGCTAAAATGTGATCATTTTCTATTATACAACAACAAGTGTGTAGCCTCGTACATATATAATGGTATAATTAAAAATAATTACAATTATACGGTTCAAACTATAAATTTTTTTTAAAGAAGTTCAAATTATATACTCTCTCCATTCCAGTTTGTTTGTCCTCTATTCCATTTTGAGATGTCCTAAAATATTGTCCTGTTTCTAAAAATAAAATTAATTAATTTTCTAATATTCCTATTATACCCCTACTTTATTTTTAAAATTATTTGAAAAGAAAACTAACAAATATTTAAAAAATTAATCTAATTAGGACACCTTTTTAGTTGCCTCATTAAGAATAACTTTTTTTTGAAAAAAAACAGATAAATTTATTTAAGGGTAGTTTTGTAAACTTATTCATTTTTATAAAACAGACAAGACAATAAATGATGTTCCCTTAAAAAGCTTGACTTTTCCAATAAGACAAGCAAATTAGGATGAAGAGGGTATTGTATTAGCTTATACTTTTTTTAAATAATATATTTTTAAAATATATAATGGTTTTTCATATTATATGATGTGGGATGAAAAACACTCAAACCACCCAAACCGTCCGTGGACGGTCATCACCTCGGCAGCCGTCCAGAAGTTATCCTCAGGACGAGGGTAACGAACAAGGACGTCCAGAGGGTGATAGCGAAGCTACACCCCTCGTCCGTGGGGTGCGCACAGCTTACCCTGAAGAGGACTCGTCCACATGGAGATCCATGGACTAGGATTTTACACTTGGAATCAGCAGGTGCACTCGACGAAGGAAATTCAGGACGAGGGTACCACACTTGGGAGAATCTCCGAATATAATGTGACAATCCCTTATCCCACGCATAACGGTCATGTATCCGTTGTGAAATAGAAATGTAACTCCTGGACGGTTATGGCAGTTACGTTTGAGCCTCGAATCCAGGAGAGGTTCCCATTTCGATAACTGTCTATGAAGGCACTATATAAAGGCTGATTCAGACAAGGCAAAGGTATGTTCATTTTATTACTCCAAAAAAGTTGGAACTCAGATTACTTAGAGGAAAAACTAACTTTACCATCGGAGGATTTTTGGCCGGCAGCCCCGGTCGCCTTTGATACGCTTTTCTTTCTTTTTCAGGCCGTAGAAAGAACCAGTAGTCCTTTCAAGTCCGAAGCATCCAACCTACTGATTTTCTTGGCATCATCAGTTGGCGCCGTCTGTGGGAAACGGTAAACTTGTTATTCTATCCCAGACAAAAGGTTGAATGGTTCGAACAAGATCAAGGGCTACCAGCCCAGGCCACCAGGAGAGTAGGGATGCTTCCAGCAATCCCCTTCGTGATCGCAGATCAGCACTTGTAGTGCCACCACCTTCTATGCAGCACATACAATCCATGGCTGCCGCTATGGCAGAACTGACGCGTCAGAACCAGGAATTGAATAAGGAGATCAACTTCAGGAGGCAGTGTCAAGGACACATGGAGGGAAGGGCCCCAAGTCAGGAAGGAGGAGAGAATGTAGAGTCCGAAGATCAAACAAGGGGTACCGCTTCAAGAAGGGTGCCGCACTTGGAAAAAGAAATGGACCAGATGAGAAAAGCCATGGATGAAATGAGGGAGAACATGAGGCGAGCAAACCCAGTAGATGATATGGTCCACCGAACGGACTCCCCTTTCACGGCCTCCATCAGCGGTCACCCTCTACCCCCGAAGTTCAAAATGCCTTCTCTAGACTCGTACGATGGAAATCGCGACCCCTGCGATCACATTGCAACTTTCAAGACGACCATGCATCTGCAGGGAGTCCCAGACGAGATCATGTGCAGAGCTTTTCCCACCACACTCAAGGGATCAGCGCGAGTGTGGTTCAGCAAGATTCCCCCAAACTCAGTGGGATCATTTGAAGAACTGAGTAAGCTGTTTGTCAACAACTTCATTGGAGGACAGTGTCACAAGCGTTCCTCCTCTAGCCTGCTGACCATAGAGCAAGGGGACAATGAGAGTTTGCGATCTTTTATCACCCGTTTTAACAGAGAAGCCTTAACGGTGGACGAGATGGATGACAAGCTATTGCTAGCCGCTTTCCACAATGGGGTCAATTCTGACTTGTTTATTCATAAGCTCTATGAGCAGGAACCGCAGACTATGGCCGAGCTTGTCCATTCAGCCCAGAATTTTATGAATGCCGAAGACGCCATCATAGCCAAGAAAAGAAAAAGGGCAGAGCGCTCGGAAGTGGGCCACCATCGCTACCAGGACCAGGGACCTCGTCCGAAGAAGGTTCGGGTAGACGAGAGAAAAGATAAGGATGGTAAGAAGGCCAGTTCCTCTGCAAGGAATCAACAATACACGCCCCTGACTATGCCATTAGAGCAGGTCCTTATGCAGATCAAGGATGATCCGTCCTTGAAGTGGCCAGACAAAATGAAGGGAGACCCCAACAAGCGTAATAGGAGCAAGTACTGCCGTTTTCATAGGGACCACGGGCATGATACAGACGAGTGCTTTGACTTGAAGCAACAGATAGAAAATCTCATTAGACAGGGGAAATTGAGGAACTTCCTTGGACGAGACCAGAGGGATGAGAAAATGAAGGCCAAGGTGGAAGAATCATCACGCCCCCCACTAGGAGAAATAAGGGTAATTATAGGAGGAAGCTCGACGGTGCAGTCGTCCAAATCAAGGAAGACGTACCTGAGGGTGGTGCAGAACATCCAACAGTCTGGACGACCTACTAGGACGAGGGAGGTAGACCAACAGGCTGTTACTTTCACGGACGAGGAGGCAGGACGAATTCACCATCCACACGATGACGCGATAGTCATCACCTTACTCATCTCTGACTACATGACCAGGAGGGTATTGATAGACAATGGCAGCTCTGCAGACATTCTCTACTACCCCGCGTTCCAACAAATGAAGCTAGGACGAGATCGGCTTCGACCAATGAACTCGTCGTTGGTAGGATTCGGAGGAATGAAGGTGCAACCTGTGGGCACCATCATGTTGCCAGTAGTCGTCGGGACGTATCCGCAGCAGATAACCAAAGAGGTGAATTTCCTTGTTGTTGATTGTGCATCGTCATACAATGCAATAATTGGAAGGCCAACTTTGAACAGCTGGAAAGCGGTAACCTCTACCTACCACTTGTCCATTAAATTCCCGACCGAGCACGGGGTAGGCCAGGTACAAGGAGACCAGCTGGCCGCCAGAGAATGCTACCTAGCCATGCTGGCCATGGACGAGCATATGCAGACGATGAGCATAGATGGAAAAAGGGTTGTGGCTGAGCCCACTGAAGCATTAGAGGACGTCCCTTTGGACGATGACCAGCCCGAGAAGTCTACCAGAGTTGGGGCGAGCATGGAAGAGGGGGCGAAGCACGCTTTGGTCCGGTTTCTGAGGAAAAACCTCGATGTCTTCGCATGGAGTCATGAGGACATGCCTGGAATTGATCCAAACGTCATTACCCACGGCTCGAATGTGTGTCCCTATTCGAAACCAGTGCGTCAGAAGAGAAGAATTTTTGCTCCCGAGCGAGATAATGCCGTTAAGGAAGAGGTGCAGAAGTTGGTCGCCGCAAAGTTTATCCGAGAAGTTCACTACCCAGACTGGTTGGCGAACGTAGTCATGGTCAGAAAAGCCAATGGCAAGTGGCGGATGTGCGTAGACTTCACTGATCTCAACAAAGCTTGCCCCAAGGATAGCTACCCATTGCCACGCATTGACCAGTTAGTGGATTCGACGGCAGGTCACAAGATACTTAGCTTCATGGACGCTTTCTCAGGGTACAACCAGATTCAGATGAATGAAGCGGATCAGGAGAAGACCTCATTCATCACAAGCCAAGGGTTGTATTGCTACAAGGTTATGCCCTTCGGTTTGAAGAACGCAGGGGCGACCTACCAAAGGCTGGTTAACCATATGTTCCGTCCTCAAATCGGGCGAAATGTGGAGGTTTATGTGGATGACATGCTGGTGAAGAGCCAGAACGAGGATAAACATCTTGAAAACCTTCAAGAGACTTTTGACACATTGCGACGGTACCACATGAAGTTAAATCCGAGCAAGTGTGCTTTCGGAGTTTCGTCGGGTAAGTTCTTGGGGTTTATGGTGTCGCACAGGGGAATTGAGGCGAATCCGGATAAAATCCAGGCGATACTGAACATGGAGCCACCGAGAAATATCAAGGAAGTCCAGTCTCATCGGACGAGTCGCCGCCCTCAACAGGTTTGTATCGAAAGCTACTGACAAATGTTTACCTTTCTTTAAGGTCCTCAGGAAGGCTTTTGAATGGACGGACGAGTGTCAAAAGGCCTTCCAAGACCTGAAGGCGTATCTAATGACGGCCCCATTGTTGAGTCCGTCTATACCTGGGGAAGAGTTGTACTTGTACTTGGCAGTGTCCCCACACGCAGTAAGCTCAGCGTTGATCAGAGAAGAGGGAAGAGTCCAAAGGCCGGTCTATTACACAAGCCACGCGACGAGAGGGGCAGAAGGACGATACCCGATGATGGAGAAACTAGCCTTCGCGTTAGTCACGGCTTCTAGGAAGCTGAGACATTATTTTCAGGCACACGTCATCAACGTCCTGACAGACCATCCCATAAAAAAGGCAATGAGCAGGTTGGAAGCTGCTGGACGGCTGGTACAGTGGGCCGTTGAGCTCAGCGAGTTCGATGTCAGGTACCTCCCGAGGAGCACAATAAAAGCGCAAGCGTTGGTAGATTTCATTGCAGAATTCACCCCCAGCCAGGACGACCTGAGCAAGGACGAAGGAAATGAGATGTGGGTGGTGAATGTAGACGGATCGTCCACATTGTACGCAGGAGGGGTTGGAATTGTACTGAAGTCCCCTGAGGGTGACAAGCTGGAGTATGCGGTCCGTCTGCAGTATCCAACTACCAACAATGAAGCTGAGTACGAGGCTCTACTCAAGGGGTTGGAATTGGCCAAGTCCTTAGGGGCGGAGTCGTTAACAATCAGAGGAGACTCTCAACTGGTCATTAACCAAGTAAATGGGATGTGTGATGTCAAAGAAGATCGAATGAAGAAGTACCTTAACAAAGTGAAACGCCTTGCCCGGAAATTTTCAACCATAAGTTTTATTCAACTTCCCAGGGAGGAGAACGCTGAAGCAGACGCCTTGGCAAAAGCCGCCTCGGCAGGAGTCATAGACGAGTTTGACGATGTTCAGTACATGCCGAGCATAGACATCCCTGACATACAGCAGATAGGAGGAGGAGAAAATTGGATGAGTCCAATAATAATCTATCTCAAAGAGGGGAGGCTTCCAGAAGACAAGGATGAAGCGAGAAAGTTAAGGGTCAGGTCGGCCAAGTATGTCATCATAAATGAGGTGTTGTACAAGCGAGGCTTTTCTCAACCCTACTTAAGATGCCTGGCTCCTGACGAGTCAAACTATGTTCTGAGGGAAGTTCATGAAGGATCGTGTAGAAATCATTCAGGGGCAAGATCCCTTGTCCATAAGATCGTCCGTGCCGGCTACTATTGGCCAACAATGCAGGCAGACGCTAAAGACTATGTCAAGGTATGTGATCAATGCCAGCGTTATAGCAATGTGCCTGCATGCCGTCCGAGTATCGGACCCCAATGATGCCCCCATGGCCCTTCGCACAGTGGGGACTGGATATCCTAGGTCCTTTTCCCATAGGAGTCCGGCAAATGAAGTTTTTGGTGGTAGGAATAGATTACTTTACCAAGTGGGTAGAAGTCGAGCCTCTTGCAGCAATCACTCAACAGAACGTGAAAAATTTCGTATGGAAGAACATCCTATGCAGGTTCGGAGTACCCAGGGTATTAGTATCTGACAACGGGCGTCAATTTGACAACGCACCCTTCAGAGACTTCTGCAATCATTTTGGTATCAAGAATCACTACTCTTCTCCCTCCCATCCACAGGCAAATGGGCAAGCAGAAGTAGCAAACCGATCCCTGCTGAAAATCATCAAGACTCGGCTTGAGGGGGCAAAAGGGATATGGCCAGACGAGCTACCGGGTGTTCTTTGGGCCTATAGGACGACCGCACGAACTCCAACAGGAGAGACCCCGTTCAAACTAGCCTATGGGAGTGAAGCTGTCATACCAGCGGAGGTCCACATGGCAAGTCATCGAGTGATGGAGTACCAGGAGAAAGACAACGGGGAACAACTTCGCCTCGACGTCGATCTTATCGATGAGGTAAGAATGGATGCGGAACAAAGGACGGCAAGGTACAAAAATCTCATGGTCAGACAACATGACGCCATGGTTAAGCCCAGACGGTTCGGTATGGGGGACCTTGTCCTCAAAAGGGTCTCCTTGGCGACCAGGAACCCAGCACATGGAAAACTGGGACCCAATTGGGAAGGACCCTACAGGGTAATCAACTGCAAAAGGCAGGGGTCCTACTACCTGGAAGCCCTGGACGGGCGGAAGTTAGGGCATCCTTGGAACGTGGAACATCTGCGAAGGTACTATCAGTAATGAGCGGGGACGAGGGAAGTCAGTGGCAAAATTTCAGTTGTGAATTGCTTGTTTGCTTCTATTTACTTGTGCTTTTACTACTATTATGGTGTGTTATGAATGAAAGTGCACTAGTTCTTAAACTTCTGCACTACTTACAGACTAGCTTATGAAAGATGATGCTATGTACTTGATATCTTAATAAGGCACTAGCTTATAAGCGTGTGCCAAGTTTGTGAACAATGTTCATGTAATAGTATGGTTTGGATTTCTTATGTACTTGAATGCCAGTTTCCTTGATAATATCCACGAACGAGGCAAAAGCCTTAGACAAATAAAATCTCGGGACGAAGGCAAAGATTTCCTTTAAATAAGGATATGGCAAAGAAAGAAATGCTAAGGTCTTCTCGTCCAAAACTTTCCTTTAAATAAGGATAAGGCAAAGAAAGAAATGCTAAGGTCTTCTCGTCCAAAACTTTCCTTTAAATAAGGATAAGGCAAAGAAAGAAATGCTAAGGCATTCTCGTCCAAAACTTTCCTTTAAATAAGGATAAGGCAAAGAAAGAAATGCTAAGGTCTTCTCGTCCAAAACTTTCCTTTAAATAAGGATAAGGCAAAGAAAGAAATGCTAAGGCCTTCTCGTCCAAAACTTTCCTTTAAATAAGGATAAGGCAAAGAAAGAAATGCTAAGGCCTTCTCGTCCAAAACTTTCCTTTAAATAAGGATAAGGCAAAGAAAGAAATGCTAAGGCCTTCTCGTCCAAAACTTTCCTTTAAATAAGGATATGGCAAAGAAAAAAAAAAAAAAAAAATGCCAAGGCCTTCTCGTCCAAAACTTTCCTTTAAAAAGGATAAAGCAAGAGAGAAAGGCCAAGGCCCACTCGTCTAAGAAGGAAAAGTAAGCCTTAAGATATAACATTCCAGAGACGAACACTCGTCAAGACGAGAAGACATAACATTATAAACTGCTTACAGCGAATAAAAATTGCCTAAGGGACGGGCCAAAGTAATGCAGTCGTCATCAGTCCTAAGTGGGTCGTCCATAGAAAGATTGTAGACGGTCACTCAACACTTAGAGCATAGTTTAAAGAACAATGACATAAATTATAACAAACAAAAAAGATATTCTTTAACTTGAAAAGGGTAGACGGCCACCGTCCAAAAACCCTTATAAAGTAAACAGTAAAAGACATTGTTCATAAGCTCGTCTAGAATACTCTAGACGAGGAAATTGTACTCGAATAACATTTCAAATTCTCAGATACATTTTAAATAAAATAAAAAGAGAAAAGAAGAAAGCTAAACAACAATAACTTCTTCAAGGGGAAGGGGCATCAGCATTAGGATCGTCCTGGGCTGGTCTGGTGGAAGCGTCGTCCTCAACGTTGATATCGTCTGAACCTGTGTGGACGAGAGAACTTGTAGCAGCAGCAAGGTTGAGTTTGATGACGCTAAAGTCAACTTCAGGAAAGCTGTCCATAGCGTCCATCCTAAAGTCCTCAAACCCTGCTGCATAGTTCGTGTCCATCAGGTCAGTAAACTCCTTGGACGCCTTGAACTCCTCCACCGCCTCGTCTTTAGCTTTCTTCAGAAGTTGGCTCAACTCGTCATTTTCCTTTTGAAGAAGTTCAAGACGCTCGTCCTTCTTGGCAGTGTTAGACTTCAGCTCCCCCACCAAAACCTTGAACTCCTCAACCTCGTCCTTGGCCTTGTTCGCCACCTCTGCCCACGTCCTACAGTCATTTTTGATCTCTTCTATTCTTTTCTCTAGAAGGATCCTCGTCCTGTCCAACTCAGTGGCCTGCCTGGACGCAGCTACGAACTTGGACATAGCCTACATAAAAGAAAAGGAAGTTTAGATGATAGAAACAATATTGGGCAAACATGGGCAAATCAAGACGAGGCAAAGATAGTCACCTTGAAGAGATCGTGGACGCCAGAATGCTCGAAATCTTTCAAGGACATGTTGTAGCACGCAGCCACGTCCTCGCCTTTCACAGCTTCTTGAAAACGCTCCCAAGCCAGATCCTCGTTCCCCAATAAGTTAGTAGAAATCCCTTGAGGGGGCTGGGACGAGTCAATAGCAGGGGACTTGGACGGAGTGGCGCTTAGGGGCGTGGACGAGTCAACATCAAGGACCAGGACGAGCGGTTGGGAAGTAGGCTCAGGCCTAGCAGTTTCAGGCCTGGACGACCCAGACTTAGCTTTCTTCCCCCGACGACTTGGCAGGCTAGTCAAGTCCACATGCTTGGACAAGCTTTTCCTTTTCTCACTAGAAACAAGACGAGGTTGGGGTTGAGGCTCAGATCTAGCTGCCTCGTCGACAACTTCCTTCCCCTTGTTTCCCTTCATGGTTGCCATTCCTAAAAAAAAAAAAAAAAAAAAAAAAAAAAAAAAAAAAAAATTTAGAAAAGACATATAAATAATAATAAAACAAATGTCTTAAAGTGCAACACTCACGTCTACGGGTGGTTAGCTCGTGTGCTAAGGCGTCGACGGACGGTTCAGGGCCGAGTCCCCACTTGTGTAGACGCTTAAGGGTCACTAACGAGTGGAAGTCTCGTTCAGGATGTAGACGGACCCTGTGGACGCGGTCACGATGGAACTTGCTCAAAGAGGGTCGTCCAACGGCTGGAAAGGGAAGAAAGAAATTAAGGTCAGACCATCGTCCAAACAGAAAGTATAATATAAAAGAAACAAAAAAGAAGAACGTGACATACCTTCTGGACGAAGGTTCCCTATGTCTCCGCATAAGGAGCAAATGAATCTCTACCAATCTCAACGGGATGCCCCGCCGAAAACCGCAGACGAAGAAAAACTCCGTCTTCCGGTTCGTCGACGAGGGCAAAGACTTAATCCGCCTACGGTCATTGCCCCCGGCCGTGAACTGATGGAAGCCTCGAGATTGATTTATCTCGGAGGGTTTATAGCAGTACAAGAACTCGTCCACGGTAATAGGACGGTTCCCGTCAAACACCTCCATCCATAAGACTTGCATGGAGACAACTAGTCTCCATGCGTTGGGGTTAAGCTGATACACTCCCAAGCCCAACCTAGTTAGTAATTCCCTAGCAAAGGCATTTAAAGGGAGTCTAAGCCCCCCTAACAAATAGGCTTCATAAACACCTATTCCAAAACGAGGCTGGCAACACCACTCACCTCGGACAGCTAGCCTAGGGTTTAGATCATCAGGAATTTGAAACCAAGTCCTAAGGGAATCTAACCTTCTCTCGTCCGTCCTGGAAGGAACCTCAAGAGCACAACTATATACGGTTTCCTGTTCGTCTAAAGGGGAGGACGGCGGGGAGCTCGTCGAGGTGTCAGCCCCAGAAGCTGTCCTCGTCCTAATACTCTCTTGAAGAGTTTCTACAGGGATTCCAGGAACACCAGATGTGTATTCCTCAGTTGTGTGACCACTACTACTACTGGCGTTACTAGAGGTGTCATAACTAGAGTCGGCGTGATACTCGTCTATGGCCCTGACCACACTGTCGCTAGACGAGCAGGAGGCCATTGGAAACGCCCTAACACTTAACAAGGAAAACTAAAGTGAGTATAGAAAGATTACCTGGCTCTAGACGAGGGACACTAAGGACGCTGAGGATATTCTTAGACGAATCGACGGACGAGAGTGTCAAAGCGGAAAATTTGAAAAAGTGAGAGGGGCATGAGAGAGAAACCACTATTTATAAGCAGAAAAGTCTCGGTAACCGCAACGACGGACCTAATCAGAAGGTGACACGTGGCGCATGCCTCGGAGGAGTAAACCGGTTGACCAACCTCCTATGGATGTGCGACACGTGGTGCGTTTTAAGATCTATTGATGCATCGTATAACTCCTGGACGAGGGGCAACTGATGTGGGATGAAAAACACTCAAACCACCCAAACCGTCCGTGGACGGTCATCACCTCGGCAGCCGTCCAGAAGTTATCCTCAGGACGAGGGTAACGAACAAGGACGTCCAGAGGGTGATAGCGAAGCTACACCCCTCGTCCGTGGGGTGCGCACAGCTTACCCTGAAGAGGACTCGTCCACATGGAGATCCATGGACTAGGATTTTACACTTGGAATCAGCAGGTGCACTTGACGAAGGAAATTCAGGACGAGGGTACCACACTTGGGAGAATCTCCGAATATAATGTGACAATCCCTTATCCCACGCATAACGGTCATGTATCCGTTGTGAAATAGAAATGTAACTCCTGGACGGTTATGGCAGTTACGTTTGAGCCTCGAATCCAGGAGAGGTTCCCATTTCGATAACCGTCTATGAAGGCACTATATAAAGGCTGATTCAGACAAGGCAAAGGTATGTTCATTTTATTACTCCAAAAAAGTTGGAACTCAGATTACTTAGAGGAAAAACTAACTTTACCATCGGAGGATTTTTGGCCGGCAGCCCCGGTCGCCTTTGATACGCTTTTCTTTCTTTTTCAGGCCGTAGAAAGAACCAGTAGTCCTTTCAAGTCCGAAGCATCCAACCTACTGATTTTCTTGGCATCATCATTATATATATGATTTATTATTTATTTATCTGATTTAAAATTTAATCAGTTTTAGACTTTTTAATTTTTGCATCCAATAATTCATTTGCCACAAAAATTAAAAATTTAGATAAACACATGACGGAAAATGAGACTCCAATTGAAATCAAATTTTGAATCTAATTGAATTTGGACTCTTCGATATTTTCACTCAATAATTCGTTTGACATAAAATTAAAAATTAAATGGGGCATATGACTCAAAATTGAGAATCCAATTAAAACACTCGATTTTGCACCCATAATTTAATCTTGGAAATTGACTAGAATGACCATTATATACCCAAAATTTAGAGTTGCATTACATGCATTAATTCATTTATTACATATTATAAAAATAATCTTGAGGTTCTAACGATTGCGACGGTATGTCCAATTTCCAAATCAGACCATCGGATTGGAAGATATCACATGATCAAGTTTGCACGGTTTGCATGCATTGTGTTTGGGTGGAATCGACCACGCATGATTAATTTAAATTAATTTTGATTGGCCAAACAATTAAAATTAATTAAATAATTTTGTGATTGATTGTTAGTCCGTGTTAAAAAAAGACTTGCTTGCATGGGAATAAAGTGGATAATCAAATTACAAAGAGTTGTGGATAATCAAGACTTTTTGGGATATTTATCTACAAAATAATTATCACTTTAAAGACTAGAATATCCAAAAAGGGGATTAATTTTTAGAATATAGATTAAAAATGTGTCTAAGTGCAATTTCCAACTTAAAAGTCCTCAGAAAAGGAGTCCAAATTGGACCAAAATTCAAACGCAAGCTTGACACCTAAAAGAGCCATTTGGCACTCCCTAAGTGCTGATCAATACTTCCCAAGTGCCGATTGGCACAAATCCGTTGCTCGGCCTGAGGACTCCTAGATTGAGATAAACCTTACTCTTTTCGATTTTTTAGAGATAAAGACGCGTTTCAATTCGTATCTGATCATTTAGCTAATTGTTCAAAGTATTCCAACCTCTATAAATAGGGAATGCCTCTCAAAATTCAGCACACTTTCTAACCCCCCCCCCCCCCCAATTTTTTTAGCTCTTCTCTTCTGAATTTTCAATTCCCCTTACGTTAAAGACGTTCTGGAGGCTTTTGCTTTAGAAACTTATTTTTTGTGAGTAAAGTATTTTAGGCTTCAAAGAGGTGAACAAACTTCTTTGAATTCTAAAATATTCTTTCATTAGAAGAGCACACTCATGCAAGAGGTATTCTATTTTTTCTTTTCTTTTCTTTTCTTCTCTATTAATTTTTGTTGATGATGCATGTATATGTTTAACATGTTTAATTATTTCTTGTTCTTGATATTTAATTACCATGTTCTGCTTGAATTTTTCTTTAATGTGCTCTTAGATGATTGTTTCTTGTAATTCTTTTTCTTAAGTTTCAAAATCTGCTAATGACTATCAAAGATTATTTTTTTAAAGACTCAAAAACTGATCTGAATTTTTCAGATTTAAAGACTCAAAAACTAATCTGAATTTTTCAGGTCTGATTTTCTTAAAGATTCAAAAATTGATCTGTATTTTTCAAATTTCATTCTTCTAAACTAAAAACTGATCTGTATTTTCATTAAATATAGATTTAATTTTTTTCTAAAGCTCAAAACTAATCTGTATTTTCATTAAATACAGATTTTATTTTTTTTAAAACTCTAAAACTGATCTGTATTTTCATTGAATACAGATCTGATTTTTTTAGAAAAATTTTTCTTTATTACAAAATTGCAGATAATAAATTTAAAAGAAGAAATTGAAAGTTAGGTTGAAGCTTTTTAATATGTGATGCATGTATAATAAATTTATCTCATGAATGTGGATCCTCTTTCAAAAAGTCTTTTTATTCATAAAAAAAAATTTTGATTTTTCTTGATAAAGTCACATTTTTTTTTTAACTTTACATAAAAACAGATCTGATCATTTTTAACAAAAATGTTATTCTTTCTTTTACATAAAAACATATATATATATATATATATATATATATATATATATATATATATATATATATATTTTTACAAATCAAATTTGTTTTGTTCACAAAAAAAATCTGAATTTTCTTGAAAAAGAGGACATATCCATAAGGCAAATTTATTTGAATTAATTTGGTCAAGTGTCTGTCATGTGTGTTCAACATATCATTTAACATCATGCAAAAAATGGTATATTGGTCATTAGAATCTAGAAGACCAGACTCTGTCTAGGCAGAATGAATGCCTAACACCTTCCCATTTCGTAACCTAACTTCCGAGTTTAGGATTTTTGGATAAGTAGATTAGTGTTTTGTCTTTTTTATTTTGGTAGATTGTAACTAGGACCAAAGCTTTATATTCTTTTGCATAGATTGTAACTAGGACTCAAACCCTTGTAAGGTTTAATTTACCAAAATTGTACTTTTCTTTATGCAATCAATAAAATTCAAAGTATTCTAAACATGTATTTTGTATTTAATTTTTTTCTTATTTTTTTGTATAAAAAAATATAAGTGGCGACTTCATACCACTATCCCAAAAGAGAGGTGCCCTTACAAGCACCCAAATCTCTTTTTGAGAGGCCCCAAATTTTCGTGGTCTCTCACAATATATATATATATATATATATATATATATATATATATATATATATATATTGTAGGGACACAATTTTCAGACCAAGCCCAAAATGTAAGGGATCTTGGCCCAGTGAACCCAGTACAATCAATTTGTAGAGAGTGGATCAAAGAGCTAGGTTTTAGTGCATGGATAACAGTTAATATGATTTTGGATAATGAGCTAACAAGAATTGAACCCGGTTTGTGCGAGAAAGTTTGTCCTCGGCACAATCCGAGGAGCTTTGTTCTAGTATATATTGGATGCAATGGTTACAAGAGTTGTTGAGATTGCTACAGTGTTTTCTCTTCTCCTTTTTTCATCCCCTTTTCATGAAGGACCTCTTCCATTATATAGTTCCTTTTGGATGATCTTAATCCTACACTTGTTGATCTTTTGAGCCATCACTCAAGTGCTTATTCCATCAGACACCCTTTCTGGCCTTCTGTGAGTTGTGGTTGCCAAGGTAGCACTGTTCAGGGGTCTTTCCCACATAAATGCGGTCAGAAAGTTAGCTGTAGGGCATTCAATGCGATGTAGCAGCTTTCCCTTAGATATTTTTGAGTCCTTATCCCTATTGTACGTTCATGATGCTCGTTCTTGTCATTAGAACTTCTTGGAAGGTCACTTTGATCATTAGGATTTATACCCAATCTACGTTTAGCTTATCCGAGGAGATATTCTTCCTTGGACTCGGACTATTCACGATCTCGGCCAAAGCCCCACGCTCTTGGCCGAAGCCCAAAACCCCACACACACACACACACACACACACACACACACACACACACACATATATGTATGTATGTATGTATGTATGTATGTATGTATAGTTTAGAGAAAATCCAATTAAATTTAATTGGATTCTCAATTTTGTGCCAAATGTCTCATTTAATTTGTTATTTTTTTTGCCAAGTGAATTATTGAGTGTAAAAATCAAAGAGTCTTAATATAATTAGATTCTAAATTGGATTTCAATTAGAGCCTAATTTTCTGCCATGTGTCCATTTAAGTTTTTATTTTTGTGGCTGGTGAATTATTTGATGTAAAAACCGAAAAGTCTAAAACCAATTAAATTCTAAATTATGTGTATATAATAATAATAATAATAATAATAATAATAATAATAATAATGATAATGAGAAAGCAATAACATATTTTAAAAATGTATGATATAAAAAAAAAGTGTAAGCTAATACCATGTATAATTTGAACCATATAATTGTAATTGTTTTTAATTGTATCCGTGCATATGCATAGGACTACACACTAGTATATATTAATGTATAACTTCGTGCATATCAACAGATACAGTTAAAAATAATCACAAGTAATGATTCAAATCATACATTTTTTAAGAAGAGATTAAACTTATACATGGTATTAACTTACACTATTTTTAAACTAGATTTAGGCCCTTCATTTTTGCATTCAATAATTCAGTTACCATAAAAGTTGAAAAATTAGATGGACATGTGGCGAAAAATTGGACTTTAATTGAAATTCAATTTAAAATCTAACTAGATTTTGACCCTTTTATTTTTTACACACAATAATTCACTTGGTACATAATTACAAATGAGATGAAATATGCGGTGCAAATTGAGAACCGAAATCTAATTTGGATTTTCTATGAGGCCTCTAAAACGTTAAAAACTTAAGAGGCTACCTTATTGATACAAGCGCAAATGCCTTTGTTACAAGTAGGCCCAACCCATTAGCTAGAAATGACCCAACACAGCATTAGTCTGCAGATAACGTTGTTCACACAAACCACAAACTCCACTTTCTTCTTTCATTTCCAACTCCGAAAACCATTCATAGTCATAGAGTAGGATCACTGTAAACCCCAACAAAGAAATCACAGCAACAACAATTTTTTCTTCTTTTCTTTTGGTTTAAGAAAAATGTCAATCCTTCAAATCCAAACACTGTCATTCTCGAATTCTTTGACAGGTCCAACTCCAACCAAGTTGTTCCTCCGCCCAAAACCCTATAACCCTTCACTCTACTCCCAACCCATCACACCCAAAACGACGATTATTCGTATGGGAGGGGGTCCCAGAACCTACCCAGGTGGCGTATCAAAGTGGCAATGGAAGCGAATGCAGGCAAAGAAAGCCAGGCAGCTCCTCAAGGCTCGCCTCGCTCGCGAGCGCAATATTTACGAGATGCGAAAGCGAGCAGAGCTCAAGGCTGCTGTGTCAGAGCTCGAGAGGCCTTGGGAGGTTGTCGAGAGAGCCCCTAACTTGCTCTCCGTTGGCGCTGATGAACAAGTGAAAGTCTTGGCTGATAGGTTCCAAAGGCCTGGTGGGTTCGATTTGTGGACTGAGAGAGATGGGCCTCAGTTGTTTGAGACTGTGGATGAGTTACCCTCAGCTAGATTTTTCCCTAAAGGGGTTGTTCATAGTATCAAACCCTATCAAAGAAATGGTGGGTTGGATGAATTAAAGGAGGGGAAGGGTCAGAATTTATTGGATTCGGAGAGTTTGTATCAGAAAGATAGTTTGGAATTATCGGGTGTGAATAGGGGAAATGGGAAGAGAAGTAATGGGAAATTGAGAAAGAATGTGAATAGGAATAGGTTTCAGGATGTGGGTTCGAATGGTTCCGGTGGGTTGGAGTCAAGGGAAGCTAGTTTTGATAGAGAACAGAGAGGAAAGGGCCCCATTGGTTCCGGTGGGTTGGAGTCAGGGGAAGCTGGTTTTGATAGAAAACAGAGAGGAAAGGGCCCCATTAGAGGAAATGTTCGGGGTAATGGCTCGTTGGGGTTGAGAGATTCACAGTCTGATGATGTTTATGATATTGGTTTAGATAGAAAACAGAGAGGAATGGGCCCCATTAGATGGAATGTTCGGGGTAATGGTTCGTTGGGGTTGAGAGATTCACAGTCTGATGATGTTTATGATATTGGTTTTGATAGAAAACAGAGAGAAAAGGGCCCCATTAGACGGAATGTTCAGGGTAATGGTTTGTTGGGGTTGAGAGATTCAGAGTCTGATGATGTTTATGACATGAATTTGCAAGAAGATGGAAGTTACGAATTCTAAATCAAGAATGGTCGGAATGACTTGAATTGTAAGGATAATGGAGTGGAAGTTGAGTCATTTTGAATTTAGCAGCTGTTTAACGAAAAGGGTCTCTACCAGATGAATTTAGCAGCAATGAGATTGGTGATGTTTTCGTCCATTTTGTGCAAGCTGAGTGATGGTAATGTTGTCCCGCTTTGCATTTGCGGTTATTGATATTAGTACTTATAAGATGATCAGGCAAAGAGCTACATTAATCTTTCCCACAATGTACGTGTGTATATTTAGATTATGTTTTGACTAAATTGTAAATTGAGACTTAAGTCTTTATATGTTCGCATTGTTGAATGAGAATTTAGCTCTTGGGAGTATGTGTTGCTCAGACATGATCTCACTTAATCATTCACTGTATGTTAATAGTATTTATATATGTACATTGAACAAGAAAAAACGAAACTTTTAAATCTCAACCTTGTATTGCTCTGATTGAGGTTTCACATGAGTAAGTCAGATTATAATTATAGCTCAAGTAAATTAACACGTTTTTTTTAATAGATTAGTTATATATGCACTCAGTGGGTCTTGAGCTCACAATCTCATATTTCCCACACTTGCAAGGAGCGGAGGTGTCAGTTGAGCTAGAGCTCATTAGCAACCTTCAATGATGGTTCATTAGCAAAACTAAAACACATGCTGGTACATACATCATGCATATGTGATATTCCTCTTTATCTAGTTTTTACATGGTACATTGAATAAATCAGAAAGGTCGATAAAATAACATGTTGAAGAAACATTGCTGTTACTTGTAAGTGATGGAGTTCTGTAATGTTGGGGTTCAACAACAATGATGATTAGGTTTTACTCTCTGTGCGATTTTCAAGAGAAAAAAGATTAAAACAAAAACTTGGGAACTTGATAAAGGAGACAAGTTGTGATATGATAAATATTGCCCATATTTTCTTCAAATTCTTACAAATAAAAACATAATGGAAGCCCATCAAGGTCTATTCTGCATTTTTTTGAAGTAAAATACATAAAGAAGAAACAGGTGGGGGTTGCGGGGGAAGAGGTACTAGCCCATCTTGATCCTCCAAGAGATGGACCCAAGAGGAGAAGAGATGGTATGGGGGCCATCCCACTTACAAAAAATCACCCATCGAATGTTATGAGCAAGATAATATACATGCCTAGGGACAAAAACAGAGTCCCAACACAAAAATGAATTGAGAACAGATTTGAATTCATCAAGGATATAAGCTAAATCTGGATTGGAGGATGAGGAAGACACAACATCAACTTCAAACTTAACATAATTGAGCTTGTGGTGAGCAGCTATAGGCCTGCTAGCCTTGCAGCATTTGCTTCACCAAGCATCAGTTTTGTATTAGAAAAGATCTTTTATGGCTTTCGATATCACACCACGCGAGCTTATTTTTAGAGTAGTTGTAGGAAGTCAAATTGTGGTCCCCAAAAAACCCTCCCTCATAATGACATTTCAGTGACTCGAACTCATGGCATTGACTCTGATACCATTTGTCGGACCATGAACTATACCATTCAACCTCAAAACCAATTGATGATAAGAAAGACACTCAAATCTTTTATGACTTTTGATATCACACCACATGAGCCTATTTTTAAAGAGGTTGTAGGGAATTAAATTGTGATCCCTCCAACAAAATTGACTTTAAATCATCGTAGCTGTAAAGTCGTCCAAGTTGTAGGAACAGTAGAGTTTGAGATTTTCTGATGTAAGGCGTCCTCTTGAATGTGTTTTTGGTCCTATCTGGCATTCTTCAAGGATCAGGTGAGGCTACTTCAAAGATAGCTTGATTCCTAGACCATCAGAGTCTGTCAAACATTGTAGCTGCAAAAAGAGTGCAGATGTTTCCTTATTCTACATTTAAACTTAGAAATTTAGAAGGGGAACTAACTATCTTTAAACAGGCTTCTACAATAAAAGAGTGAAGTTCTATTCTGCAGTTTCTTAAAGCTTTAAACAGGTTTTACATACTAACACTTAATGGACATAATTGCTGTCATGTTACATATTGTAGTAAATTGGTTGTTTTATTTTTTATCCCAGTTCGAGCTTTCGTTAGCAGAAGTAGAGGTAGGAAGAGATGAAATTGACAAAGTATTCTTCATTAGATATGCATTTTCTACCATTACATATTTCCAATTGATATACGTGCTTATTCACAAACAGCCTTAAAACTGAAGATATAATCCTTAGAGATAAAGGGAATTGTCTATTTAAGAGCCACCATGTCTGAAATTGCACACGCTGCATTCAGCAAAGTCAAACTATAGATAGTGCCAATTTTAATGCGGATCAGGTTCATTTTACCATTAACATAATGCATTCCATCCTGATGGATGCGTTCTACCCGAGTCATAGTCGATCATTATCTTTTGTAGTATATTAAGGTCAAAGAAAGATACAGACCTAAATTGGAACACAGCGTATATCGTAGAATGCCCTTGACCCATCTTACAATCAATTATCTCATGTCATTTAGGCCATAGCAATCAAGTGTGAAAAGCACTATAATGACTTTTGACTCTTCAGGCATAATTGGTTTAGTGAAGTGTTGCACTCATCTTCTGCAGTCCACTGAATCCATCTTAGTGGATTCTATTTTCTATTTACAAAATTGCTGTCACTTCCACTCAGTGCATACAAAGGTTTGAGGGTTGGGCTTACCACACCTACCTTTGGTTTGTATAGATAAGAAACAGACTTATCTTCAGTTTGATGTGATTGCTTATGTTCTTTTTGTACTCTGACCTTTGATTGACATCTTGGCATTTTCTTAATCCATTAGAAGATGAAGAAATGTTATGGATGTCAAATGGTTGAGTATACTCACAAAAAAGTGTTTATCCATTTGTTTGAACTTACTGTTTTTGTGCTTGTAGGATTTGATATATTTGTGTGGTAAGATTGGTATATAAATTAAATTTATAGATGGTTTAGAGTTATATAATGCTTCCCATAAATTACCATGAGTTCCGGTATCATTGATGTGCTGCCACATCTCATTAAAAAACATCTGATCCAACCAAAGTAGATGACAGAATTTGTGTCTAGATGCTAAATCAGATTAGGATTAAGATCTCAAATAGTATATTGGATAAAGCCATAAAGGTAATACAAGAGAGTTGGCTGGTCTTTGCTCTTTATGGGTTTGACAATATATAAGTTAAGCTCAGGTAGTGCAAGGCACTGCTGCTATCACTGCTGCTGCTGCTACTAGACGGAGGTAGCAGCTGCTGTTACTAGGGAGAGGTGGGATTGTGTTATGCATATGGTATTGTGGAAAATCTTCTTCATAGAATGATTTAAATTTTGAGTTTATTGCAAAATAAAATAAAATAAAATGTTCAAAAAAAGCTTGAGGAGTTCCAAGACAAAAATAATAGGTCTGGTGTCATAACTGATGAACTGATTGAAAGAATTCTAGTTCACTTTGATTTGAAATCATGTTTACTTTGGGAATTACTGAATTATGAGGAAAAACTACAGATTTTAATTGTTTAATAAGTCAAGAATGCTGAAATAAATTTAAGAATTGTTTGTGTTGGGTATTCATATGTCAATGGAAGAAACATGGAAGAAAAATAAATAACTTATCCATTAGTGATGCGACTGATGTCCTTATATGTTATAACAAAAATTAATATAATTCGGCCAAACTTTTACATTATGTTTGTAAGTATATAAAAGAATAGAATAAAATAGGTAGATCATAAAGGAATCAAATAGTTCAGAGTTTTAAGCCAATACAATTTTAATTAGTAGGCAAATCAAACTCTGAACTATTAAAATCAAACTTTTACATTATGATTTTAATAGTTCAGAGTTTGATTTGCCTACTAATTATAAAAATTAATTTGTACAAGTCCTACACTAACAGGTAATTTGAAACTTTTGAAACCATTCCATTGAATTTATCCTAATATTTATTTGTTATCATATCCAAAAAAGATCAACGAAAAAGGTTCCGTGTTCTACAAGAAATGAAGCAATAACTTCACGTTGACACTCCAGATGGCAACGGTTCCAAGTCCATTAGCAATTATGACGGCCAAGGGGACACCCTTGAAGTAATTGATAACTAAGCCTGACCCTGTTAAGTAAGTGTTAATATCTCCACTGTTGACTCAGCGACCAATGCTGCACTTCCTAGTTGTTGGAACTTTTTGGTGATTATGCCTCATGGTCATAGTTGAGCCACAATATTTGTATATTTCCTTGGGATAAATGATATTTGTATATTTCTTCCTAAATTGCACGATATTATGAGCAGATCTGTAATTTCTATTTATCCAAAGGCAAAATGTCTTAAAGAGATATGCGGCTATAGTTTGCTCAACAAATAAAGTCTTTCGTAGTCGAATAAGAGATTTAGAGTTTCATCTCCCCACCTACATAAAAAAACTATGATAAAAAAGCAAATATCATGGAACACACATTATAAGTTTAAAATTCTATCGTATTTTTTTTTTAAATGTAGTCTTAAAAATCACAAATAATCTATTGGATCATGCCAATTCAAAAGAGGTGGCTGGTCTTTAATCCTATGGCTGGCAATTCATTTTGGCATTGATTGTAGGTATGAGACATTTTCCGAACATCTATAATTATTTTGAGAGTAAAACTTAACTCCAGACTCTAGTGCACTGAAGCTGACACTTGGATATGTGTCCATATCATGTCAACTCCAATACACTAGACTGAAGGTAACCCGAGCCCTTATTTTGAACCAAGAAAAGTTTTGGTCCAAAAAACTTATTCAAAACCTGTCAGTAGTTGATTGCAGTGATGAGATATTTTTCGAACATCTATAATTATTTTGAGGGTAAAACTTAACTCCAGTGTACTAAAGCTAACACTTGGTAAAATTGGATGTGTCCATATCATGTCAACTCCAATACACTAGACTAGAGGCAACCCGAGTTCTTATTTTGAACCAAGAAAAGTTTTGGTCCAAAAAACTTTTTGGAACCTGTCAGTAGTTGAGCTATAGCTATGGTAGTGTAAGGAGATTATTTTAAGAGTAAAACTTAACTCCAGTGCACTAAAGCTGACACTTGGTAAAAATTGGATAATGTGTTCATATCATGACAACTCCAATACACTAGATTGGAGGTAACTCGAGTCTTTATTTTGAACCAAGAAAAGTTTTGGTCCAAAAAACTTATTCAAAACCTGTCAGTAATTGATTGCAGAGATGAGACATTTTTCGAACATCTATAATTATTTTGAGGGTAAAACTTAACTCTGATGCACTGAAGTTGACACTTGGTAAAATTGGATATGTTACCATATCATGTCAACTCCAATACACTAGACTAGAGGTAACCCGAGTCTTATTTTGAACCAAGAAAAGTTTTGGTCCAAAAAACTTATTCAAAACCTGTCGGTAGTTAAGCTATAGCTATGACTGCTACTGGTGAGAGTTGGGACTTGGGACTTGCCAACATTTCTATTTTCACGATCGCCTTGGTGGATAGCAATTGGGTTGTGTAATGCATGTGGTATTTGGGGAAACACTTTATAAAAAGACGTTATTTTGAGTTTGTTGGAAAATTAAGAGAAAAATGCTCACACAGTCTCTTGAACTTTAATGTAGTGGTCACTACACCCCTCAACTTTTATTTTAGTCAATTTTCTCCTTAAACTTTACACCTGTGTCAAATTAATAGATTAGCATGTGTGCTGTTAACTTACTAACAAAAAACACACATTAAACTTAAAAGTAGTAAAATACCAAAATCAATTCTCTGAACTTCGAAGTTTTGAACCTGATAAAAAGAAGACAGAGAAACGTTGAGAGAGACACAAGCCGAAGAAGGTGAAGCCCAAAACTAACTCGGGCTCAGAAAATTTAAAGTAAAATTTTCTCAACCACACTGCTAATCATGAATATGGAATCAATTTTCTTTCTCTCTTTTCTTTTTTTAAAGTTTTCTTATTAAGAGTGGGTTCGTTATTTTCTTCCACCGTCACAAACCCATTCCTTTGTCCTTTGCCTTGCCACAGACCCATATGGTTAGTAACTTTACATTTTGTTTTTGTATATTCTTTTGCAAAAGCTTTCTGGGTGTTTGACGAATTCAATGAAATTTGATTCTTTGGTTGTTGGGATTTGGAGTTGGATTGGCATGAAATTGATTGAAATAATTCTAGTAGTTCAATTCTGACTAAATCACGTTTACTTTGGGAATTACTAAATTATGAGGGAGAACTTAAAATTTTAATTGGCTAATAAATAAATAACGCCAAAGATACAAACTTTTTTACAAAAAAAATTTATAAACTGTTGATGTAGTGAGTAATTATTAGTAAATGAAAAAGTGATGTTAATGATGGGTCAAGATGAAAACCAATAACAAGCTAACCATATCAACAGTTTGTAAAAATGTTGTAAAATAGTTTGTACCTGTGGCATCACTCCAAGTGTGCGTTTGGAATGAATTATTTTTGCAAACTAATTTTATTATTCAGCTTATTTTTGCTATTATTCATAGGTCTCACTGCACTGTTCATAGGTCTTTGTATTATTTCAGCTAATTTTTACCTTTATTTATAGTACTTTCAATGAAAAGTTTTCAGTTTTAGTAAAATAAGAGGATCTTACAAATGTAAGTCAAGCTTGCTGAATTAAATTTAAGAATTTTTTGTCTAATGGGCAGCGTCATGTTAATTACAGGGGGTTCTGGAGTTGGCAAATTTTTATTTTATTTTTATATATATTAATGTTTTAATTTAATTTGATATCTTTTACCCACTAAAATAAAATTTTGAATAATTCAATTATGAATTTTTTTTAAGCCTAACTGAAATAAGCTTGAATTTGATCATCTTAACAATATCTTGGCTTTTTTAAACATAAAAAAGTCTAACAACAAACCAATTTGATATAAAAATTTGAAAAAAAAAAAAAACCATTTAGATCTTACCAAATTTGAAAGAGATATTCCCTAAAAAAATATTTTGAAAGAGAAGTAGAATACAGAATTGATAATAAAGTTATCATGTAATAACTTCAAAATATGAAATCTTCTTGTAGAAGACAATTGTAAAACCTCAAGAATTTGCGTTATTTTTTTTGTAATGTCAATATACTCAAGTTCTCTTTTATTTTAAATTTTGTATAATATATGTTTATTACTGACCCCTAGAAAAAAAAAAAATCCTAGAGTCGCCACTGTTGTCTTGGATATTGATGTGTGAATGGAAGACTCGTGTGTAAAAAAAAAAATGAAGAACTTAAGATAAATGTTGTCTATACATGCTATAAAAATCTTAAGAAATTAATATAGTATAATATAGTGTGATGAAATTCAAGTTAATAAAAAATATATAAAAATAGAATGAGTGGATAATAAAGAAATGGAATGGAATGAAATATGGTGTACGCAAGGGCACAAAATCTTAGTAGCCTAAGCCCACTTAAAATAGTGAGATTGATGTTCTCAAACCCGGCTCAAGTCAATAAATATTTGTTAAAAGAGTAGGATGAACAAATTGGGCTTTGCCCGATGACAAAGATAGAGAATGAGGAGGCAAAAGTTTTAGATTAAATATGTAGATGATCTTTACAAGCTTACCTGAGGACAATGTTCTTGGGTTGTTACATACACTATTCATTCTTTTTCTCTCAATTACTGTTCTGGCTCTAATCCCTCTCCTTGATTATTTTTCGATCCCTTTTATCTGAGAATCCATTTCCTTTATATACTCCATGACTTCTTGCATCATAGCCCTCCATCTTCAATCCTCCTAAATATCCTTAAGACACTTGTCCCATTAGACTTCTGGTGAAGGTGGTGGAAGGAGCTACTAAACTGTGGATCTACTGTTCAGGTCACTTCTTCATTAATGCATCTGATAAAGCTGTTGTCAGCCATTTAATGCAGAGGAGTTGGTGAGACTTTACAAGAAACCTCCCACAAATATCTTGTTTATCTCCTAAGGCGCCCACCTTTACCTCTTATATCCCTCAAGGACGCTCTGTCACTTCCCATTCTCTCCTTGGGCAACCTAACTCTTGGGCCATGGATGCTTCTCCATGAGGAACAACTAAAGGCTACAGCGGTGCTTCCAATCTTCGATCCTTGGGTCCTCATAGTGTAATTTTTCCTAGTTTATTTGGAAGTTCATAAAAGAAAAAAATTAAAAAGAAAGAAATATATGATTTTACCTTTTTAATTACGATTCATCTTTTATTTGTTTTTTTTTAAATAGGAATAAAATTGGTATGGACAAAATTTAGTTACAAAATTGGTTATAGCATAAGACTATAATTTTACTCAATAAAATAAATAATACTACATATTTTAAAAATCTATCCGTTGAATTACATGTTCTCTATGTTGTTAATATATATGTCAAATTTTGTGTCAATTGGATACTATATACTATATGATCTAAGAGCTTATATTTTATACATAATGATATGCCAAGAATGTATTGACCCATTCGGTAACTTAATCAATTAATTAGATTCAATTACATGCAATAAGCGTGGTAGTACAAACAAATCATCAAATAACTAAATGCAGTGGAAAATAAATTTGACACGGGTGATTTGTTTACAAATGGGAAAAACCACCTAGGCAAAACCCCACCGAGTGAATTTATGGTCACTACTTCCAAGAATCCACTATTATCAAAACAAGCGGTTACAAGTAAAAGAATCCCAGTACCTTATACCAACCTACAGTTAAACTTTTACCCCAATACACAATTGGACTTGTAATGTAGTGACAATCTCTAATTTCAATGCACGGCTCCAAGTACGTGACAAACCAATTGATGCGCGGATTTCAGTACGCAGCTTACTCCTTTGCACGAATCCAAGTACGTGACTAACACACCAACTTAAGGAAGATGTTGGTGTTGAGGACTCTTTTTTTGCCCCACATGGCACTACATCATTGGCAATCCATGCCACATTAACATATTATTGATTTTTTTGGGTAAATCTATTTAAAGTCCAAAATAAGCTCATATGTCATTCAACTACATGGATTGGGCTTACATGGCCCGTGAGATCCGTACATTAAGAGGCGGATTCATGGTCCACATTTCCTTTTCATCAGTTGGGATCGTAACTCATGATATCATTAACATCATCATATGGATCGGGCTCACACAATATTACCTCTCTCATATTCATGGAAAGTGGCTTCTTCAACAAAAGCTTATATTCACACAAAACGACAACAAAACATGAGGTATATCATCTCATCTTCGGCTTATAATCCAAGCTTATGAGTCTCTTTGGGGAAAATTTGGGAGTCATGGTTTGGAGGGCCAAGAGGTATGTTCAGTAACGCTCAAGCGGTTTAAAGTTGATAAAAGAAACATGTTGCTTGGCGTGTTTTCTCCAACTCCTTAAACTCAGATCCAAGGGTTACTTGAATACATCCAGCAATTCTATGACACTATTCCAAACTACCTACTGCGGTATCTTCACATCACACAATCTACCCAGCTGCTGCAAAGGTTTGAAAAGTTACTGCATCAGTAAAAGCCTTGCACCGTTGGGAAGTAAGATGAGTACTCCGCAGTCCTTGTTACTTTTGATCATGACCCAACGAAAGGTGAAAAATGCAAGAAGCCAATGCCCAACAACTTGACAAGAATTCACCTACCACTAGAAAAGATGAAGAAGTCTCCAAATTATCTAAATCCAACAAAGAATCATCTACCAACATTGT